>NC_053154.1:296376103-296676103 GCF_016835505.1 Polypterus senegalus
AATGGTTATAAAAGGGGGCCACATAGGTATCCAGGCTCTTTAAAACATAAATAGGGATCACTTCACTGACATGTGAGCAAGCCATGGTACAACTGTGAAACGCGCAGCACTCGCCGGCTACAATGTAACAATAATAATTTCCGGAACGTGCTGTTATGTTGTCATTCATTTTACCCACTGTCTTTCTTTCATTCATATGTTACCTAGGCACGCACCTTTTATCTTTGGCAATCTCATTTTCTAACTAGGCCTAGAGAGCTAACCAGCTTAACACTGTCCACGTCCCCATACGAGTTTCATGGTTTGTTTCAATTATGACAGTATTTGTAGGACTTGTGTTGAAGAGGCATTCGGCATCTGTTAAGCGTTGTAAGTATACAACCGGTTTCATCGATAACTTCACATCCAGCTTTTGAGAGTTTAAACATTCATAAACATCAAAGTGTCCACTACTGAAATCGTCACCTGTCAATCTAAGATGTTTAAGAGGCATTGGCGGTTGTCGAAAGGTGTAAAATATTTGGCCATTTCGGTACACTTGAAAGCGACAACCGAACAATTCACTGGCAGCTATCAACTCACATGCAGATGCATAGGTGAAGGGCTTAAGCATTTTACTCTTCTAGTGCTCCTGTGTAGAATAATTATCTCCTGTACCGTCATCAGTCCACATCTTGAACCTGTCCCAGTCATTCAATACATAAGACACAATGTTCCTTCGGATATCAAGAGTGAGCCTGATATGGCCGTGCAATATGTAACAAAGAGAATGGAAAAGGTAGGTGCCATCTCCGGGCATTGAAACCACTCGGTAAGTGACAGTTCTTTGATCGATGATGATCACTTCGATAGACATGTTAATGAGGGTACGGTTGGAATGATAAAGGAAATGGGTACCTGAACAATGTAAAGTAAGTCTAAAATACCTACACAATAGCTATAATTGTAATAAATGATCAATAAAACAGCGGAGAAGCTGTGGATTAAATAAAAAGGCTGTAGTTATCAGCAGGGAGATGTGAATCCCGTGGCGAAGCAAGGAAGAGAATGTAGCGACTGGAGCGACGGACGGCCTTATATAGGCAGGCAGCCAACAACGTGGGAGGTGTGGGGATGGGGGACCCAACGCTGCCTCACACGGTGACCGAGCTGCAGGCTATGGGCGATATATGCGTAAGTAGGATTCAGTTAGCGTTGGGAACCCGCGTACCAAATTTCTTGAAAATGGGCCCATAAGTAACAAAGACTGTTGAAAAGTTCAATATGGTGGCCGACAGTAGCATCATACCACCGAAATAAGTACCAAATTTCAGCCTTCTACTTACACGGGAAGTTGGAGAATTAGTGATAGATAGATAGATACGTTGGAAAGTTCAATATGGCGGCTGACAGTGGCGTTATACCACCGAAATAAGTACGTACATTGGGTTAGCGCAGGAAAGCCGCCTACCAAATTTCGTGAAGATGGGGCAATGAATAAGAAAGTTCAACATGGCGGATGTTGTTGACCGTTACGACCGTTATGCGTAGAATTTCGAAATGAAACCTGCTTAACTTTTGTAAGTAAGCTGTAAGGAATGAGCCTGCCAAATTTCAGCCTTCTACTTACACGGGAAGTTGGAGAATTAGTGACGTTGGAAAGTTCAATATGGCGGCCAACAGTGGCGTCATACCACCGAAATAAGTACATACATCGGTTTTGGTTAGCGCAGGGAAGCCACCTACCTAATTTCGTGAAGATGTTGGCCATAAATAAGAAAGTTCAACATGGCAGACGTTGTCGACTGTTATCGACCGTTATGACCGTTACGTGTAGAGTTTCGAAATGAAACCTGCTTAACTTTTGTAAGTAAGCTGTAAGGAATAAGCCTGCCAAATTTCAGCCTTCTACCTACACGGGAAGTTGGAGAATTAGTGATGAGTGAGTGAGTCAGTCAGTCAGTCAGTCAGTGAGGCCTTTGCCTTTTATTAGTATAGATAATAATAGCAGCTCACTACTTAAAACTATAAATGTGTGGAGGACCTGGGATTGAAACCACAACCTGTTGATTATGAGGCTGTAGTCCTTACCTCTGTACCAACCAAACGGACATATCTAGTTTGTGTCGATTGATATTTGGGCTTCGGTTTTTACTCATTGACAGCAACATGTAAATTGAATGATTTCTTTTTCTTGGGTCATATTCTTGAATTAAAATGCACTGGTTTTGTTGTACCTTTTGTGAAAGTGTTTATTTGATATCTAGACTTCAGTCTTCACTCATTATACTTCACATCAGCATTTTGTCATTATTACTATAACATGAAAAAAAATTGTTTTAGTTATGTGTTCAACATTTCTTACCTCACATTTTCTGTCATCCTACATTTACCCAGATCATTGTAGACGTGGAGCACACAGTCTTGACTTCAGCTCTTAAGTATTTTGTAACTAACTTGACTTCAGCCGCCTCAGTGGAGGATGAGTGAGCAGGCTGACACATTTGCAAAACAGATGCTGATGAGGAGGTGCAAGGGTATTTAAGGCATTACGAATATTTTCATAGGATTCAGGGATTCTAATGTTAAACCAAAAAGTAAATTTTTTTTCCTGATGCGTTTACTTGCTCACTGCCACTGCTATCAAATAAGAGCAACACTAAAATGTGGATTCTTCACTCCTTCCTGCACAGCACTCTGGCCAATACTATTAAAGCAGTGGGTTCAAATATTACACACAGTTCCCTTTCAAGTCTATACAAAAAGACATGTAAAACATGAATACACAAACACATTTCCTGTTTCTTTCTCTGTGTGCGTTTTCTGTTTATAATTTATTCACAAGTTTTCTGCTAATTTATAAAACATCAGTAAAACAGTTCCTATTAAATCCATACTGGAAGAAAAATGTAATCTTGTATAGTCTTATTTTTATGTTATAATTAAATAGTAATTATTTGGTTATTACAGCAAGTATGTTTGGAATACTTATTGAACATTTATTTGTCTTTTGTCAAGTCTACCCTACAAAAAGATGAAGGCGAAAGGTGATTTATGTGCATCTTTGCCAATTTATGAACTTTGTTTGTAAACTTAAATTCAGATATTTTCAAAGCTCTGGCATCCCTCCTAAATAGGTAACAGAAATATTTTGAAGGTGCTAGATGGAATGTGGTACATTGGCTCATTATACGCACTGATTAAAACCATGAGGACTGATTGAGATCATTTATGTTAGGTAGAATGCCTAGAGGGGGCTGGGCAGTCTCGTGGCCTGAAACCCCTGCAGATTTTGTTTTTTTGCTCCAGCTGTCGGGAGGTTTTTTTTTTGTTGTTTTTTCTGTCCTCCCTGGCCATCAGACCTTAATTTTATTCTATGTTAATTAGTATTGCCTAATTTCATTTTTTAGATTTTGTCTTTTTTCTCATTCTTCATCCTGTAAAGCACTTTGAGCTACATCATTTGTATGAAAATGTGCCATATAAATAAATGTTGTTGTTGTTCTACTGTATTTCTTCAGAGTGCTGGCTGTTAACCTTTGCTTTCTGATATTGCCAATATAGTTGGTGCTGCAGGCCAACATCACAAATGTCATGCTTTGTTTGTGGCAGTGCATCTTCGTTGTGCTGCTTATGTACCTCAGCACGGTATTACACCATTTGCAGTAATCTTTGCCACCCTTTTTTTGCTTGAAGTGCTCCCAAACTGAGCTTTGTTTAAGACGTCTTATTTTAGAAGAAGGCTTTTATTCTATTTCATGTTTAAAACAACCTGACGTGTAGCTTAAATACTGCCCTCATATGTCTACTTAAATTAACAACGTGGCGCAAAGCAAGTCTTTTATAAAGAACTGCAGTACAGCAAGGTAATTCAATTTCACAGGGCAAATTTAAATTAAATGTATAATTGATTATTCTTTTCAAGGAAATAATGATTACATATTAACAACTATCGTGTAGATCGAGGAGAAATTTCTGTTTACTTACTGTTTCATGCTAGTCTTGAAGTGCTCTTTGTAGTAAGTATTATTAGAAAGCTAAAAATGGTTTAGTGCATGTGCACTTGGAACTGTGGGAAAGTCAAGCTCTCAATTCCAATGCTGGGTATATTGGGAGAAGGATGCTAAGGATAGAGCTGCCAGGTAAGAGAAAAAGGCATGCAAGTGATGGGTGTAACAGAACAAGATGCAGAGGACAGAAAAATATGGAAGAAGATGATCTGCTGTGGCAACCCCTAACGGGAACAGCCGAAAGAAGAAGATTAGTTTACAGCATGAATTTGTGTTCTAAAGTAAAGTATATTTTATAAATTAAAAAAAAATAACTATCCCGCTTTTGTGTATGATAATGGATCTTATGGGTTCCAGGGTACCATTATAAAGAAAAGCCTTAAAACATATTGAATATGACCATTATGCAGCCCAAAAACGTTATTGAGTATTGAGACACATCTTGAGATTATGCACTTAATGCAAAACTGCACATTCATGTTGTTCTAAGAAGGTAAAAGAGCAAAAAGCAAACCTTTGTTGTGAGAATCGGCCATTTTAAAAGGAGACTGAATTCATGTCCTTAGGTACTCCGTTTGTCTTCCTCCATGGCACAGGAATGCTGTCTCCACTGTAACCTGCAGAACAGGGTGGGTGGGGGATGTGGGGGTTGGTTATCTAACCCCAGAGGCATGAGTTCACCTTGGAAAGTCATCACCAAGTGCCATCACTGGAATTACTAAATTTACATTCTGAGTTGCAAATTGCTGTTTCTGTTCTGTAAACAACTAGACAGTAATAACTGAAAGGGGCACACTTATGATTGCTTATATTCTTTCAATATGTGAAGCTTAATTATTTTGCAAAGATACCGTCTGCTGCTTATGGATTGCTAATGAATGCATTTGCTTCAGTGAAAGAGTGTACTCAGTCTTGTGATAAGAACTGAACAGTCATTATAGGCGTCTTTTCATCTAACCCACTTATCCTGGGCTGGGTCAGGGGAAGCTTGAGCCTATGCCAGTGAGCATCAGTCACAAGGCAGGAACAACACTTGGATAGGGTGTCTTCTTACATGTGCACACACAAATCTGCATAATCTAGTTCAGAGTTTTAAGGAACTTTTAACTGCAAAGTTCAACAAGCTGCTGAAGGATTCATGTGAAATGTGGGCTAAAATTGTTCCCTTTATCACCTAAATGTATTTAATCTGTAAAGTTTTGGAAAATGTTGTTTATCTAAAATTTGTTTTTGTAACATTGCTGTTTATGGCTTGGAC
This sequence comes from Polypterus senegalus, assembly GCF_016835505.1. NCBI lineage: Eukaryota > Metazoa > Chordata > Cladistia > Polypteriformes > Polypteridae > Polypterus > Polypterus senegalus. Next base: position 296,381,351 of record NC_053154.1, read on the forward strand.
ACCAAACCTGCCTGTGCTCCATCTTTAAATATAAATGTAAATAGGATGTCCTTGGTACACATACTTGTAAAGTTGATCATAAGGTGGTATTTTCAGATTGAAATATTCTATATACAATAAGGATTAATAGTAGTTATAGTTTTATTCAAGGGCTGGGCATATATCAAATCTGCAATATGAGGTTAGTGTGGTATAATCCATTTTATTCTAAACAAATTATGTTGAAGACAATTAAATGTAATTATAGGGATTGCGATCAGATCTACTTTTGCAGCCACTGACATTGAATGGCACACTTGTTTTTTGGCATTGAAGATTATTTACATAAAACTTTCAACAAAATGAAATAATACTTTAAAGAATGGTTGTACTTAAATGATTTAATCAATGTGCTAGGCCCATCCCGTGTTTAGTTTTAGCTTCCATGTTATAAGAAGAACATAGCTTTACAAAATGCCCAGAGAAGAAAATGACTAACTTCAGGACTGTGAAATACAAGTTGGCAGGAAAGACTGAAAGTATTGAACCATAACATTCTAAGCAAATAGAGATTAAGAGTTAGTACGATAGAAGTAAAATTATGAAGCAAATCAGAAGGATACTGTGGGTGTTAAAGCTGTTCCAAACATCCTCCAAACAATAAAATAAGTTCTTATACAAAGAGACAGGGGTACAATGAGAGTAAATTTCACACACATGCTAGAAAATATTTCTTCACATGGGATGCGTAGATTCAGTGCACTGAAAAAAATATTGACTAGCCACAACACTTCTCAATAAAAGTGGCACCATAAGGACCACACGTATTTAGTTGAAGAGGAACTGAGACCTTAAGCTGAAACCAACAACCTGTTCTTAATAATTTTTTACCAGCAAGTGTCTGCTGTAAAGATCTGTTTTATCGACTGAAAACCTTGAGATTAAAGCAGTGTTGTCATTTTAATATACCAATAACCATTTACTTCTGATAAGGATATACAGTATGGGAACAATTCTGTGGTTATTCCTGACTTGAAATGCTCATAGTTCTACTGTAAATGTAATCTGTAAAGCAAGTCCTTTCCTCTGCAGATAATTTTGAAAACAGCAATTCTCATGGGCAGTATGCCATCTGCCACTCACACAGTGCTAACTAGGAACTGATAAAAGCCTTTTGCTTGCAAAAGGCAAATACTGTTTTTTCTTTTTTTTTAATTGTATATATATATAAACATTGTGTCACTGACGTGAAACAAATTCTCTTGCTATCTTAGAGTTTTGTTTGGATGGAGAAGTAGGATTGAAGACCTAACTAATACATTGAGTTTTAGATTGGCCTATCACAGGTACTAATGTACTGTCCAAAGTTTCTTTGCTAAATATTTTATCAACCCAGCTTCAAGCAGGAATACACACTTGTGATTGGTTTTTATAATTTCTTAGTAGTATTGAATTTTCTGGCATGATGACATATACATAAAATTCTGCGCTTGTCATGAAAATCTCATGTGTGTACACCACTGATTACTGTAAAACTTCCATTAGAGCTCTGTATGTTTATTTACGTAACAGAAACACTTCTCAGCATTTATTAGTCTGGATGAAAAAAATACAGAAGCATGTTATCTAAAACAGAAGTCAGTTCAAATTTATTTATGAACTAGCAAAATACCCGCGCTTCACAGTGGAGAAGTAGTGTGTTAAAGAAGTAATGAAAAAGAAAAGGAAACATTTTGAAAATAACATAACATGATTGTCAATGTAATTGTTTTGTCACTGTTGTGAGTGATGAGTGTTACTGTCATATATATATATATATATACACACACACACACATATACAGTATACATATATATATATATACATAAACACACACATATATAAACATATATATACATATACATACATATCTACATATTGTGGAGGATATATATATATACACTCTTTGGGGTGCGAGCAACTGTTGCTGGGGGTGGCAGAATCCATCAAGGAAGAAAAATGAAAAACATTATTTGTACAAAATCTTAATTTATGGATCCATTCCTAAATAAGTAAATGGGCAGGCTATTTCGTATCAGTGCAACTGTTTGTTAAAACGGATGACTCCCGCTCTTACGTGCAAGTCTGCGTGGATATTATGAACTATCATATCTGTTCACGTTCTATTTAAATTTTAAATAGAAGGAATTTTTATTTAGTTGACAGGAATATCTTTGGTAGGCATCATTGCATACATTTTTCTTCACCATACAAATGTAAAGAGTAAATTCGCCTTACATTCCAACCAAAGATATTTGTGTCGACTAAATCAGGGGTGTCAAACTCAATTGCACAGGGGGCCAAAATCCAAAACACACTTTAGGTCGCGGGCCGAACAGGATAAACATTTATTGAACACACTAAAACTAAACTTTTAAAACTTTAAAACTTTTAAAACGTAACTTTTTTGAACATAAATATGAATAAAAACAGACAGGAATATTATTCCGGAATAAATCAACTCAGACCTTAAATAATTTAATATTTTGCTCTCCATAAAAATATATCCTGTCTAAATTATACAAGTTAGAAATAAACGTTAAAAGAACAAACATTCAAATTTCTTTACTCTTATGTAATTTTATATAAAAAATAAATTTAGATTTTAAATATCCCAAAAGATTTTGCTCTCCATAAAAATATATCCTGTCAAAATTATACAAATTCAAATATGAACATGCTGCATAACAAAACCTGGAAATATAAATAAAATTTGTTCTTTTCAGCAATAACAAATCAAATCATTCAGTTGTCTTTGCTTATATGTCATTTTATCAGAGCTGGACGCCTGGCATCTTTTTTTGGCCACAAGTTCGTTTCTGTTTGGTGTGAGGTTCTGTGTTGTGGAGATTCTCAGGATGGACTGCAGGTGCTCATCAGTGAGGTGACTCCTGTGTGCTGTTTTGTTAGTCTTCATGACTGAGAAGAGCTTCTCACACAGATATGTGCTACCAAACATGCACAAGGTTCGAGCCGTATGTAGACGGAGCTGGAGCATTTCTGCAGGAATGGAGTGAATAAACTGTGCGGGCCCCGCAGTATCGTACTTTGCCTTCAGTGTGCCATTACACTGCAGCTCAATCACCTCCATCTGAATTTGCACAGGTACAGTTTCCACATCGACGGCAAATGGGTTGCGAAACATCTCAAAATTCTTTTTTTTTGTTCTTCAAAGTCACCAAAGCGCCGTGTGAACTCAGTGCGCAGTGCGCTCAGTTTATCAGCAAAGTGCGTATTTGGGAACACCGTTGTGCCGTCTTGGTTCAACATTACTTGGCAACAGGGAAAGTGGGGCAAGTTGCACTGGTGCATTTGTGTCTCCCATAAAAGCAGCTTCACTTGAAATCACTTTGTGATTTTGCACGGGTAAAAACGTCTGCTGAAGTGTCAGATTCTTCTTTAACTCTTCTGCTTTCTGTATCTTCTGCATTGCATTCAGGTCTTTCAGGTTATCCTGATGTTTTGTCTCATAGTACCGTCTTAGATTAAATTCTGTAATTACAGCCACATTAGCTCCACAAATGAGACACACGGGTTTACTGGCAATGTCAGTAAACATATACTCACCCTCCCATCGGTTTTTAAAGGCTCTATTTTCAGAATCAACTTTTCTCTTTGGCATCGTGTGGGCTAGCTTTGCAATAACTTCCATCCATCCATTATCCAACCTGCTGAATCCGTACACAGTCACGGGGGGTCTGCTGGAGCCAATCCCAGCCAACAAGGCAGGAACCAATCCCACGCAGGGAGGACCCAGGAAGTAAACCCAGGTCTAATAACTGCGAGGCAGCAGCGCTACCACTGCGCCACCGTGCTGCCCCTTCGCATTAACTTGCAGCATCATAAGCTAGACTTGATTAACGCGGTAAGTGTTCGGCAAGGCAGCTGAAGTGTTGCATTATGGGATCTGTAGTTTATTGTGTTACCAGCTCTTTATATCCCCGGGACATTAATAACAATAATATATAAAATGATCTCGCGGGCCGGATATAATTACACGCTGGGCCGGATGTGGCCCGCGGGCCTTTAGTTTGACACATATGGACTAAATAGAACTTGAAAAGATATATTTTTTCGAATGTGATCGCGCAATTCAGATCGAGTTGACGCGCACTACATCGAGCCCGTGTGCTATTGTGGTTTTGCCTGCGTGCCTCAATAAGTCACCCTCCCCTTGCTCTTACTTTTTTACCGTTCATCTAATGAATACACTGAGTATGGCTTTACCAAAACAATCATTGATGGTGAATAAAGTATCCATTATTCATAAAGCTTTAATTGGTGATCTGTCTTTCTGTGTTAACCGCATCTTTTTTCATACGTCTCAAACCAAGGGAATACGAGGGTAAAATTAATCGGGAATCGAACCTCGGCGCTAGAGGCAAAGCCTCTACCATTGCGCCACCGCGTGTGGTTTGTCTATTTGAGCGTATGTAGATCGGGGTATATGCTGTATATACATATATATATATACTGTATACTCGCGCTTCGCAGCGGAGAAGTAGTGTTTTAAAGAAGTTATGAAAAAGAAAAGGGAACATTTTAAAAATAACGTAACATGATTGTCAATATACAGTAATTGTTTTGTGAGTGTTATGAGTGTTGCTGTCATCAAGGATTTGATTATCATTATTTCTTTCAATCAGGTTCGTATTTGTAGGATGTGTTGTGTTCAGGTTACATTCCGTGTTTGCTAATCGTTGTAAAGATAACAGGTTTCATTCATCGATTCGTTTCTTACTGCATCAATAAACAGCTCGTCTTCCTCTTTATCTGAGACGTGACACACTGCATGCACGGGTCTTCCTTTAGCTGGACATTGACTTTTTCCACCGTGTGCTTTGTTTCCTCTGTAGCTGCACTTATGAATATGCTTGTATGTATCACACGCTTCATATTTTTTTGCTGCCTTCTCAATTGTGTAATTTGGTTTTTGTTCAGCACTCTTTGGAACTGTTGCTTTTTTATCTGTGCACTGCGTCAGTTCACGTGAGGCGCTCAGTGTACATGCATCGAAGGTTCCCAGCTGTGCTGGTGCCATCTCGTGCGATGTCCACAGCTGTATTTAATGTTAGCTAAGACCCGGCACTTAAAAGTTTCTCTCGCAGTTTCGCTGAGTTTGTGCTAAACACCACCCTGACCATCTCATCTTCCTCTGCATAAGCACAGTCCTTCACCCGTGAATATTTAGCGGCAGTGTTTCTATTGGATTGCCGCTGACGGACCGCCTTATATGGGCAGGCACTAAATTATTTTTTCGTCCATATACTATAATAGACATCTGCTCGATGCCCGTGGGAGGCGGAGTTACTATATAAGTCTATTATAGTATATGGACGAAAAAATAGGTTCCAGTTATGACCATTACGCGTAGAATTTCGAAATGAAACCTGCCCAGCTTTTGTAAGTAAGCTGTAAGGAATGAGCCTGCCAAATTTCAGCCTTCTACCTACACAGGAAGTTGGAGAATTAGTGATGAGTCAGTCAGTGAGTCTGTCAGTGAGTCAGTCAGTGAGGGCTTTGCCTTTTATTAGTATAGATTTCAAGCACTCTGACTGCAAGCTTTCATGCAAGTGTTAGTTAACTACATTAAAAAGTTAAAATGTGTATAGTTAAAGGTAACAAACAATGTTGGTAGTTCACATGAAGAAAAGGAAACTTAATTGCATCCACATTCAGCTATGCTTATCAGGAGTGTATTAACGAGTACAGTTTTATACCAGTGATAGTAAAGTAGGCTGTGGTCCGCTTTACTTTGAGAATTTATTGTTATTTTAATAGCATTCATATTTTTTTCAGTTTGCAAATAAAATGTGTTAAAATATTAAACTTTATTATATAATTTTTCAGTTGTTTCAATACAAAATTCTTCTGAAATTTTTGGGATCTATTTATATAAAGGTTTGAGAATATAGTATTACTAACAATTTAGCTCTGTAAATATTCATATTTCTGTTACACTCAAAAATTGTATCTTTTTTGTGCTAGTAACATTGTATTGCTGTAGAATGTCCTTGTTTGCTATTAAAATTTGAAGTAGTTGCTAGTGGCCAGATCAGTTCAGGATACAGGAACCAAAAGCAAATAATATTACACTTAAATAGTACTTAACTGTTAACTTTAATTAACTAGGGAATCCGAAGGCAATCACTCTGATCACTTATTTATTATGAGAGCAGTGGGTTTACTGTTGCTCTTGAATGTCCATTCTTTAATATTCAATGTATGATGTTAATATCCAAACTGAAATAATATACAGATAATAAGTTTTTGCACAGCTGTGTCTATTGCAGCGGATTTTTTAACATCTGTTGGGTGTAGAGTAGTGGTGGGCCATCTGTTCACATACACAGTGCCAAGCATTCACATTACTGTGATTACTGCATATCCATTTTCACAAAAGAGAAATTTCTTTTTTTTCTTGTTTATTTAAAAGATGGCAGAAAGAAGCATGATTTTTCCGTTATGTGGCGGAGATAGATTGAAATAGGCTATGTTGCCATATTTTTAGAAGCCCATTGCAAATATAATAGGATGAGGATCTGAAAATGATGTTCGACAAACACAGCATGTGCTTGTTCAGTTAGGTCACAACTAGCATATCAACCTTCTTGTGGTTCATGTTGTGTTCAGCAAAGTATGATGCTTAATCCAATGAGGAAAATACACTACAGTTAGTAAATATTTGGACAGAGACAACTTTTTTCTAATTTTGGTTCTGTACATTACCATAATGAATTTTAAATGAAACAACTCAGATGTAGTTGAAGTGCAGACTTTCTGCTTTAATTCAGTGGGTTGAACAAAAAGATTGCATTAAAATGTGAGGGAACTAAAGTATTTTTTTACACAATCCCTTTATTTCAGGGGTTTAAAAGTAATTAGACAAATTAAATAACTGGAAATAAAATGTTCATTTCTAATACTTGGTTGAAAACCCTTTGCTGGCAATGACAGCCTGAAGTCTTGAACTCATGGACATCACCAGATGCTGGGTTTCCTCCTTTTTAATGCTCTGCCAGGCCTTTATTGCAGCGGCTTTCAGTTGCTGTTTGTTTGTGGGCCTTTCTGTCCAAAGTTTAATCTTCAACAAGTTAAATGCATGCTCAATTGGGTTACGATCAGGTGAATGACTTGTCCATTCAAGAATTTTCCACTTCTTTGCTTTTATAAACTCCTGGGTTGCTTTGGCTGTATGTTTTGGGTCATTGTCCATCTGTATCATGAAACGCCGCTCAATCAATTTGACTGCATTTAGCTGGATTTAAGCAGACAGTATGTCTCTGAACACCTCAGAATTCATTCGGCTGCTTCTGTCCTGTGTCACATCATCAATAAACACTAGTGTCCCAGTGCCACTGGCTACCATGCACGCCCAAGCCATCACACTGCCTCCACCGTGTTTTACAGATGATGTGGTATGCTTTGGATCAGGCATGTCAAACACGTGGCCCGCAACAGAAATCTGTGCGTCCCGCATGACAGATCCTAGTTAGCACTGAACTTATATTACTATCGTTTGTGATTGAATCATTCTGCATCTTTAGCGTTACTAATTGACTTTTCTTACTTCTGCCTTCTGACAAAAGCCCGTTTTCCCATGGCATTACGGTACCGGAAACGTCATCTGCTAGTATAGCCACGAGCCTTGACCAAAATTAATGAGCCGCAACGTCACAACTAAAGTGCCAGGCTGCAGCAGCAGGCGCAGCCTTAGGCATGTGCAAACTGTGCACCTGCACAGGGCCGCCACGCCAATATATATTGAATATAAAACAGAAAGAGAAAATAACGACACAGCTGACAGCAATGTGGCCGAAAAACATTGTGTTTCTTGTTAATTAGTACGCTGTATTTACTAATGTCGCTAGAGTCGGAGCAGTAAGCTATATGTAGTATTATAACGTTCTGCTGTAATGAGAATATCATGGGCCGCCACTTGGTTTTCAAGTTACGGACACGCGCTTATAGAAGTGTGTTATGAGCACGAGGTGGCTATGCAGTGTCCGCAATGGATGTGGCCATCTGCCGTGCATAAGATACCATATTGACATTGGCAGGTGAAGGGGCCACTGATTCTTTCTCTGACCAGGGTCGCCACGAGCCTAGAGCCGCCCCTGCTAGGCTACACTACTGGCTGGGCTGCTGAGACTGGCCACTGGGCTGAACTGACCATCACGAGTAGTAACAGCCCGCATAGTTTCACATTTTTTGCTCTAGTTTTATGTAATTTTGTGCTTGTACTGTAACAAACAGTTAGTGCAGGCTACAGCTGAAGATCTGAAGTGGACGCGAGAAGTTGGTGAGTTGTTTATTAACATATTTTTGTGATTTTGAGTTTGTAAAATTAGTGTAGGTCAAGTGGCTTTTAGCATATCGGCTTATTTTACAATATAAACTTTGAAGTAAACTTAGTAAAGTAAAATTAGATTTTTGGAGGATTTGTTTTCCAACTTGAATTACTGAGCAATGAATTCAGTGAGCGTTTTCGTGATTTCATTTCACATGAACAGGACTTTGTGCTGTTCTCTTACAAGGTTGAGAATGCGCCTGAGAATATCCAAAATGGAATTGATTGAACTGCAGTCAGATTCTATTCTGAAGGCAAAATACAATGAAGTTGGTGTGTCAGGTTTGTATGCTTACCTGCCACCCTCGTATGTGCAGATCCATAAGTTGGCATCGAGAGTACTGTCTATGTTCGGAAAACACTTACCTTTGTAAGAAATTGTTTTCGTTAATGAAAGCTACCAAATCCCCACATCGCTCAAGACTTACTGTCAAGCACCTTTCATCCCTCATAAAAGTTGCAGCTGCACAAGATTTCAAGCCTGATATTGACGAACTGGTTACTAACAAGAGATGCCAAGTGTCGGGACAAAAGAAATAGATCTCACACTGTAAGACTCCTATATAAGCAATGAATATAATATAATGAATATAATATAATAATATAAGGACCTAGCTAAGAGGCTAAGACTCTAATTGTACGCTGTTGTACGGAGAGTGTATGGAAATAAATTGCTTTTCTTTAAACTTTAAACTTTAAGTGTTACATTTTTTAAAGTTTTCAGTATTGGAAAGAAAGCTACAGTAACTTTGTATAATAGTATAATAGTATTCGTTACAGTGTGGCCCGCTGACGCACGCATGGCAGTTGAAGCGGCCCACCAATGGTAGTGAGTTTGAAATGCCTGCTTTGGATAATGAGCTGTTCCACGCCTTCTCCATACATTTTTCTTGCTATCATTCTGGTAGAGGTTGATCTTGTTTTCATCTGTCTAAAGAATGTTTTTCCAGAACTGTGCTGGCTTTTTTAGATGTTCTTTAGCAAAGTCCAATCTAGCATTTCTATTCTTAAGGCTTATTAGTGGCTTGCACCTTGCAGTGCACCCTCTGTATTTATTTTCATGCAGTCTTCTCTTTATTGTAGACTTAGATATCGATACGCCTACACCCTGGAGAGTGTTGTTCACTTGGTTGGCTGTTGTGAAGAGGTTTCTCTTCACCATGGAAATAATTCTGCGATCATCCACCACTGTTGTCTTCCGTGGACGTCCAGGTCTTTTTGTGTTGCTGAGTTCACCTGTGCTTGCTTTCTTTCTCAGGATGTACCAAACTAGGTTTTGCCACTCGTAATATTGTAGCAATTTCTCGTATGGGTTTTTTCTGTTTTCGCAGCTTAAGGATGGCTTCTTTCACCTGCATGGAGAGCTCCTTTGACCGCATGTTGTCTGTTCACAGCAAAATCTTCCACATGCAAGCACCACACCTCAAATCAACTCCAGACCTTTTATCTGCTTAATTGATAATGACTTAAAGCCGGACCTGCCCACACCTACCCATGAAATAGCCTTTGAGTCAATTGTCCAGTTACTTTTGAGCCCCTGAAATGAAGGGATTGTGTTGCCTCACATTTTTATGCAATCGTTTTCTTCAACCCACTGAATTAAAGCTGAAAGTCTGCACTTCAACTGCATCTGTGTTGTTTCATTGTGGTAATGTACAGAATCAAAATTAGAAAAAAGTTGTCTCTGTCAAAATATTTATGGACCTAACTGTATACTGTACAAACATTTTAAAATTTTAATATAACTAGAATGCCAGTGATCTGAAATGATAAAGGATGGAGGCTGAACATTACAACTCCTGGATTTACTTTTGTATGTGCTAACTCTTAAATGAATCACTTTTATTATTTTGTTCACGTGGGAGCAAAACACCAAAGGAATAAAAATAAAATCACCACAGGTTCAACTAATGTATTTATTTTGTGAAAGCTGCAGGCTTTGATTGTTGCTATAGATTGCCATATGCATAAAGAGGAAATGATAACAAATATGTTTCCATCTCACCATTTATGAATGGGCATCAAAGTGGATTTTCTGCTAAACCGTCTGTGCCTTTAACTGCAAATCACTGGTGTTGTTTGATAGGTACAGTGGAAACCTCATTGATTAATAATAAAATGGTAAGTCAATATGTGGGTTTGAGATGAGCTCGCAACATATTTGTAGCAGCTTTAGTTTTTTTCTGATAGATTTACCATTTTACGCCTAAATGAGAGCTCTGTGTTTGTATAAACTGGCCATCAAAAGTTAAGACTAACTTGCTACTGAATCTGTTGTGCACCAAGCTTGTGAAGCCTGCATGTGGGACTATTTTTATGGTATGAAATTGTCAGTTTGAGTCTGTTTACCAGTGCCACCATTTGTCTGAGTAGTTATTCCAGCTGTACATCATAAGCAGATGATTTTGGTCTGTTTTCTTCGGTATCTAAAAGTGGTTAACTCTTCAGTGTAATCTCCTTTTCCCTGCATCATCATCGTCGTCAGTAGCTTTTTTCCTCACTTTTGCTTATGCAAAGCCTCTCTTGCTGAGCCTCAAGCTACATTGTTGCTCCCTGAGATGCACTTTATACACACAACTTGCTCTCCAAAACATAATTCACTATGCTTGTTTTCTTTTTGAATTTCTTGTGCAATATTATTCAGTTTATCATCTGTTATATGCCATCTTTGCAATAGCAACCATACAGCATATTCTTTGTTGTTTAGAGTAGTGGGAGTTTAATTTCCGCAGAATGTTAAGTTGCAATTGTTTCAGACTACAGAGAATTGCTGTTCAGTGTGGGCATATTATTCCTGGAATCCCACTTTTTAGAACTTGGCACTAAAATGTTTTTCTTCTAATTACTGTGGACACCTTTTAATCATCTATGTTTAAGCATGCATTTGATTTGCAGGAGCTGTTCTTTCTCCAGAGAGCAGACATAAATGAATTTGTATTCTCATGTTACTACCACAGTACTCATAGTTAACAAGAAGAATACACCCATTTTCCACCGCAGAAAATATTTTCTAAATATTTAGAAGGGTATCAGGACTGTGAGTTGTTATAGTAGTGCGTTAATTAGCACTGTAGCATCACAGCTTCTGAAGCCTGGGTTCAAATCTTGGCCCAGTCATCTGTATATAATATGTTTATTCTTAGTATTTCTTGGTGTTTTTCCTGGTTACTCCAGCTTTGTTCCATCATCCCAGAAATGTCTAATGTTAAGCATAGATTCTAAATTAGAAGAAAATATCTGATTTGGCAGCCACAAAATGCCAGTGTGTACGAGTTGTCCTGCCATGGAATGCCATTCTGTCCTGGTGTGCTCCTAATACTGCCAGGAAAGGCTTGAGCTCCGTCAGAAGATGAGTTGAAAGCTCACAGAAAAGAAATGCAGCATGCAGCAGAGCTGAGGAAAAAATGGATACAGTAGAGTATTCCTTATGGTTCATCTTGCAAGAACTCACCAGCAAGTAAGGAGAGACAGTGTGCCAGTGTTTGTTGTATACCATGACTCAATATTTCCAAATTTATCATGGAGATGGCAGAGGTATTTAAAAAAATGTCCATAATTAGGTGTACTTGATTGACACATTTTTCCTGTAGAGTTATGATTTCAGCTTTAATTTTCGTAAAAAGAAAAGTGAATGATACATTTTACTATACTGTAAATTTAAATTACAGTATTCAATATGTTGCAAACCATTACAAAATGGACACATTTCTTTATAAACAAATGGTCCCAATGATATTACTTCCACCTCAGCTTATGCCACCATAAGGCAGTTATTTGAATATTTGACCCAGTGATTATACAGCATTTCTTACTTGAGGGCAACGGCAGCAGATTCCTGTGAATCACATAGGGGTTTGACCAGGAAAATTACTGAGCTGACTTTCCTGGAATATTAATTCCGGATTTCTTTCCCACGTGATCTCTTGACAGTGATTTACCAGTAAATCTTCAAATTACCTACATATGTAAAATGAAAAAATAATAACACCCTCTTGCAACTTTCAGGCAGAGTCAGATTTTGCTGATGCATTTTTCCCTTAATAAAATAAATTATGATTTCCTGATGCATTTTTCCCTTAATAAAAAAAAACTATGAAACACATCTGTGACATTTCCCTTGTCATTGCACCTGAAAACATGTTTCAGTTGAATAGTACACCAAAAAGCTGAAATTGTTTCCATATTAAAAATAAATTTTCTTTAACTATCCATTACTGAAAGTAAAGTTTGCAAATTAGAATTAAACTATTTCTGCGAAAATACCCAATGTGCTGGTTTATTAAAGAAAAAAGGTTCTGACAGGAATGACATATTAACACAACATGTAGCACTGCCTCACAGAACTTTATCCTGGTATACTATAATAATAATAATAATAATTCTTTACATTTATATAGAGCCTTTCTCACTACTCAAAGCACTTTGCACTTCATTCAGGGAGGACCCAGCACACAACCCCATGATCTCTTTCTGCAAGACAGGAACACTACCATTGCGCCACCTGGTGTCACATAGTGCCTCCTCTAATGTGTTTGCAAATATGCTCTATGTTTGTGAGGTCCTTTTTTTCCTCCTGGTAATTTAATTTCCTATTTTTATTTAAAGCTGAGTTTCTCAACCTTTGTGGTATCATGACCTACATTTCCACATGCCCCATTTTGCTCAATCATCTGAACAGGGCGGCATGAACTGCACTCAGTCATCAAATTTGGTGGGGTTGTCCCACATCATCACCAGAGCAGCAGAGTGTTTGATGATTTAAGCGTGATCGTCAATGCTTTTCCACTTTCGAGAATCAAGCATGATTGTCAGTGTGAGGGTTGGAAAGGCTGTCCAGGAGCAGAAGCAATCGATCTGTAATGCTGCTGCTGTGAATCAAGCATGATTTGGTGGATGAAAATTGGCCCTATTCATTCTTCATCTTATATTCCATATATTCTGCCTTAACAGAATGGGTGCCTTTGAACTGCAAAATACCTGCACAATATTCACCAATAGTGTCCATTACCTTTCCATAACTTCTTGGTAGCCAAGTGAGTTGGGGTTGCATTCATTACTAATGCTGTAAAAAAAGGCACATGTTTTAGTGATTGTTATGGTTTAAAGTAGTTTTATGGAATAAATAAATTAAGGCTTGAAAAGTGGAAAGGACTGAAAGAAAGTGTTTAAAACATAGAAAACAGTCAGACACCAAATATATAATTGCTGAAAATATATTAAACAGCAAAATGTTCACAATGCCGTAGATGCCTGCTGCTCAGTGAATTGGGGTTGTATGAGCAGAGTAGTGCAGATGCTTGCTGCACATGTGTGTAACTGGACAAAAACAGCAAGGTATCCATTTTTTGAGATTAGTTTTCCAGCAAGAGCTATCAAACTCTTTAACCTGCATAGTATCAATGGGCACAATAAAGAAACTAACCTTGGACAGGAAGGCAGTTCATTGCAGGGTGCACATATGAATGTACCCTTACTCACTCGCACTGTTCTTATTTATTGATCAATAATGTTCTTTCACTCAGCAACACAGAGCAACAAACATGTACCTAAGACTTGAGTTTTGAGATCTGAGAGATATCCTCCAGAAGTAGACTACACAATCCATTAGCCATTTATTGAACTTGCTTATTCCAGTGCAGTTGTCCCGGAGATCCGATGCTGGAAGTGTGTGCCTAAAACAGGAACCAAACTTGGAGATTGTAGTTAGTTTGTCATAGACCACACACTCCCACATTTAGTCATACTGCTCCAGGCACTTATTATTATTATAGATTGTGCATACATACTGAGAACATTATTAGAATACTTCTATTACAACTGTCCCTTAACTTTCATAAATGGTGACCCTCAGAAGATGGTGTCCTAGGCAGTTGCCTCTGTCGCCTAATTGATTGACCAGCTCTGAAACAGATTGAACCAGGGTCTCAAATGTTGTGCTAACTACATCACTGGGTTGTTCTTGTTTACAACACTTAAATACATTAGTTTTGGCTCATCCATAGTAGTGTTACTCAGAGACTCACTTGCAGCTTTACTATGCTTCATTGTGAAGGTCAATAGCTCACTAACTGAGGAAATCTGCAGCTGGTTAATTTAAAATGATTATAAGCGATAAGTAAGTACAGAAGGAGCATTGTTCCACTGTGATTGTTTGCTGTATACTGCTACTTTAGATAGAACTTCATATCACCAGAATGAAAAAGATGAAGAGTCATAGAGGTGGAGTCATGAAGTTCATGAAATGTAAATTGCAATATAATTTGTTAAAATTTCCAATGTCACTTATACTAACTCAATTTACTATTTTTCTTCTATACTTTTGATAAAATTACAGATTAGTTTTTAATTTAGAAAGTTTAGTCTTATGTTTAATATTACACCGTGTTTGTAAGCCACAGCAACATTGTTACAGCCTTTAAACCCAAATAACAGGTTAGAGTGCTAAAAAGAAACCTGATGATTCACACTGGCAGTGATGAAGTGCCTTGCATCTTGCATTTTATGTGCTTTCAATCATCATAGTAAACATATTATTCAAATTATAAATGGAGGAGTCAGAGTCAAAGGTACAAGAGATTGACAAATCGGAGTTGAAGGTTTTTTTATATGCTAACTTTACAACCCTGAGTAGAGCTAACCAGTTCCTGCAGGTATTTCTATGTTTAATTATTTAATATGTCAATGGATTTGCTTTTACATGCAGTAAAAAATTCTTATTCATTTGTTTTGTGCAGAAAAATCCATACCACTGACAGCTACTGTGGGAATGAGAAATGCAATTACAGTAAAAGCTTGTAATTCTCATGATTTGGGACTTTCATTAATTAGCAAAAAAAAAACCACATAATTAATGAGGATCATTTTATTACATGCACATTATTTGGAGTGCAAACCCTTGCCTATATATAAATGTTTTTTTTTTTTTGTAATATCAAGTAAGAACAGGAAAAGGGCTAACCAAATATCCTAGGACTACTGGGTGAAACACCCCTGATCTCATTCCTGGACTCCAAAAAATCCATGATAAGTCTGTACTTACAGTATCTAAAATAGACGGAGTCATAGCAAAGTGCTTTAGCATTTGTGTGCTGATTGTAGCATATGTCTGCCGAGAGCACATTTTGAAACATTTTACTGTGTTATCACAGCTTCCAAGGTAAACGGAGCATCCTTCTGGTATTAAGTTAGCTGCTCTTAATTGAAAATTAATTTTGACAACATGATTGGCAGCTTACCAGTCCACAGAAAATTCAAGGCCAGGGGGATCCAGAGCCTATCCTGGCAATTATGTGTGCATGGTAGGAGCCAAACCTGAATGGTAGCAACAGTTCATCAGAGAGAATATTCAATCAAAGGAGGTAAATTTAAAGTTGGTAATCAGCCTAACACACACATGGACAAACATCTTTTGTTGTGGGAAGAAAACCAGAGCACCCAAACAAAAAGGCATGTAGACAAAGGATAAAGCTTACAAAATCTGAACGCAATGTTTCTGTTCCATATATAGATAACAATACATTGAATACAGATGTACATTTGGACAAGTTTCTGTACATTTACCAATTTTTAACATTTTGTGCATGGTTGGTAGAAAAGTGTTTTTACTTGTCAGTGAATTAATATAACTGATACCAGCATATTTAATTGATTAACAAGACAATGCTTGTGTAATGCTATTCTCATCTAATGTGATTGCAGTAATTCAGTGATATCTTACAGAAACACAATTATATATTCATTTAAATAATTAAAACATTTCTCAGCCAGGAGTTGGAGAGTTCTAGTTATAATTTATGGGCTTAGCACTGAAAGAAGGTAATTGTTTTCACATGGGGAAAAAATGCAGCATTGATTGAAAACTCAACATTGTAAAATTCAGCACAAAACTCCATTTGGATAAGATGGTTTTGGTCCTGTGTTTATCACACTCTTAGTCCTTCAAAGCTCTAACTAGGAACATTCTGTATGGCTAGTGTGCTTGTTGCTTTAGTGTTAATTGTTGAGCACCTCAAGGACTGTTCATTATGTAGCAGAAATCACAAATAGTACTGTCTATCATTTTAGTGGAAACTCCTGTTTTTCTACCTCATTAGTGACAAAAAAAGTTGGCACTGATACACCTGATTGCCATTGGCTACAAAATAATTTTAACCCTTTAAACAAATTTAGAAGTCTTGATGACCATGCCATTTTCTGTTTCTTACAATAGAGGTGAAAGGGGCAAAATATGAATGCTGACAATACTGATTTTTCTGTGGTTGTGAGCGTATAGATATTTTGCACCCGCTGCTGCTGAATGATGATTGACGCCTCCTTAGTCTCAAACAAGATTGCTGGTTCAATCCCTTAATCAATTTGTGGTCTGAATGTTAAAAGAACAAAAGTAAAAATTAGATTATACTTTATATTTTAAGTTCTTTGGTGTGGTGTTCACTATTTAAAATTAAATTAAATTTGTTCTTTTGTACTGTTCATTATCTTATCTGTTTTGGGGTCAAAGGGACCATCTGTCTAGTCTTGGTATTAGTAGTGAACCAGTCCTGGATGAGATGCCAGTCCTTGTCACAAAGCTATCGACATGGACAATATAACAGCTAAACATTTAAGTTTTTAAAGTTCACCTGACAGTGTCTATGAACTGTGGCAGGATGCTTGAATCCATGTAGGAAACCCACTTAAGTAGTGGGAGACATATAATCTCTATAGAAAGGAAGAAAGCTGGCTTGTTGCAACCTGATGCACCTGTTTTATATGCACATGGTATACCTTCAGTAATTGTGAGCGTGTGTATACGTGTCTTCAACAAGGGTGCTAGAAAGGTGGACTGCCACTCTGTAAATGAATATACAGATCCAGAAAATGAGCCACTAAACAGTTGACTGGATGTTTTTTAAGGTTGTTCTCCTTCTCCATTTACTGTACTTCATAAATATTTATATTTTGTTATTTAACCCACTTGTTTATCTTCTTCAATCCACAAATAACAAATACATACAATTGTTTCCATATTTCTGTAATTTGACTACTGATCATTAATTCATGTACTGCACACTGAGTCAGTGATGGGTGCTTTATTGGAGGTCTCATAGTTTACAATCCATTGTCTTTGTCTTTAGTTTAACTTTTTATGAATAATCCTGTTGAGCATTTCTGAAATTGTTTTATTTCTAACCACACAGACCATCTTTAGTGCCACATCAGCAAAAGCAGAAGCTGCTTATTGAAGCAAGTTACCTAAAAATGACACAAAGCCTTATGCTTACTAGTTAGGTGACTTTTCAAAGTTACATTATATGTCATTGGTGGAGACTGAACAGATAACATAGTGATTAAAGATCAACAAGAAAGTCACTGGGCCAGAAATGAAAATCTAGAAAGGGTTTCACTGAAATAAGCACATCTTGCTGAGGACTAGTAATGCATCTGGAGTTGGTTCCTACCCTGGACCAATTATGACCTTGAATTGGAATAAACATGCTCAGAAACTAAATTAATGAAAACACAACAAACTAGAAAAATTTGAGGAAACCACAAAGCACACCAAACTAGTGAATAATAACAACCCGAAGCTCTTCATATTTTCAAGCGTAGTTAAGAAAACAAATTGATAAAGACACTTTATAATTTTACATTTACAATTAACTTCACATAGTCTGGGCCTTAAAAGTGTAAAGCAACAACATTTACCACATCATAAAGCCTTGTTATCATACATTATTAAAGAAAAGTATTCATTAGCTTTATGGACACACTTACTCCTTTAAAGGGAAAATACCTTTCCAAGAAGCACATGATACAAGATGGGAACCATCTCAAGATAGGGCTTCAATCTGCTCTCACGCATGCACTCTCTGACTCTGGGCCAATTTATAGTTGCTGATCAGTCTAGTAGAGGTTTGGGGTATGGGAGGAAACACTGCCCAAAAACACCCTACATTGACATGAAAACTCAAAACAGATGTACTGCTTGGGCTTCCATTTGAACCTAGGTAGTGTCTCTGTGGTGAGGCAGGAGTGCTAAGCATAGTATTATCATTTAATATATCATGATCGCTATTATATCAGTTGGTAGTTTCTTTCAAAATTAATATCCATGTTTAATTGATTGATATTAAAATGATGTCAGTGGCATTGAAGATCTAGATACAGAATATTACAATTAGAAGGCTGGGTATGCTGTGACATGAATATACTGGTAACCCTTTAGTTTAAGAACTGCAAAAATGCATCTGTTACTCATTTACACTTACGTAAGAAGACCTTAACAAAGGCTTCTTTTGGACTTCATAACAATTCTAAAATATCAGTAGATTGTTCATTCATCTCATGTGCAGTGTGGCATCTTGACACGATGGTAAAATTTCTTTTTAACAAGAACGATTCATAGGTCTTACACTAAATATGTAATCTCAAGGTAAATGTGTCTCAGTGAAGTCATCTCAGACCACTCCAAAGTGAAGCTTTATTAGCAGGTCACATTGCAGAGGTGAATAAGCACTTTACTGATGCTCTGTAAGTGTTATGAAGACCCAAAGAAGCCTTTGTTATGGCGCTGTGGTAAATGAGCAATAGATGCATTTTTGTACTACATAAAGTGTTACCAGTACACTTCCTACTGTAGAGGCTGTTTGTATTTTTGAGCAGATGTTGTCTTCTGTTGAGTCTAACATTTAGACTACCTACTCTATATTATAATTTTTATAATTCGCTGTTTTGTGTTTTGACATGCTGAAACAATCACCAGTCCAAAAATATGTTGTGAGGGAGACCCACATTCCAGTTACTTAAATATAAAGTAAAGGCTGCAAAGTTAGCTTACAGCTTCGTGTTAAGGTCATCTATGCCTTCTTTGTATGGATTGATCTTGCGATAAGGTTATAGAATATTGTCTTTTGGATCCTAGTTGATTTACCAAGTTTGGTCCCCTCCACTCATTCAGTCATCTTCTAGCTATAACAATAGAATGCCATTTGTTCACCTTAGTCTTGGTCTGTTTTAACAAAAATTAGCTCTGATTGATTACTGGGTTGTTTGCTTTCTCCAGTGGATCACTGGATGGCACCATAACATGAAGTGTCTTTAATATATCAAGCAGTACAGACATCTCTGCACAACTTTTAATGATATTTCACATCACATTCCCCATAGGCAACATTAGTCATTTTCCTTTGAAGACATATTTTTTGCTTCTATTGAAAATCTAGACATACATTATTAAACTTGTTTGAATTTTTTCCAAGTCTGCATTCATCCCTAGATGCTCCAATCTTTTCTTGGTTTGCTGTTTTGTGCTATCAACCTTATAAAACTTTAACAAGGCCTGTCTTACAGTATGTCTAAATATGACACATTTTGAATTTTTACCTTTTTGATAGACACACTGCACCGAATTTTCATCTATTTCTTTAACAACTGCTGAGTAATTTAGGCAGAAGGACACTGTTCATCCCACACAAAGTCACTCCAGCATTTGTTGTTTTTTTCCTTTTGCTTAGTGTGTTTCATTCACCATAATAACAAAAGTGAAGCAAACAAAAGCCCCTGAAAATATAGAGAAAAAGTGCCAATAAAAAACAAATAAGTTTACATTTGTGGAAATTATTTCTTCTTCTCATTTGTTCAGCTTAAATGTGTTTCAGATTTATAAGAACTTAATGAAAGAAAAAAAAATGTTCTGCAAATGAGTCTGTGACGTCTACTGCATAAGGAGAGTAAGGACATGTAGGTGTTTGAAGATGCTGGGTTTCTGTTTTAATTGTATTAGTGGGTGCACGATAATATTGCTGCTTTGCAATGATGCCAGAGTTTATGTCCTGGGTCCTCCCTGCATAGAGTTGGACTTAACACAAGGGTTAATGTGAAAATCCTCCTGTCCTGCTTGTCATCTGGCATTATAGATATAAAAGAAAGGAAATCATTTATAGTCACAGCAGCAGGCTACTCTGAGGGTGATCTTACATGGAGTTGAAGACTGAAGCTGCATCATTGTGACAGACTGGTAAGTGTAAACATTCAGGGCTATAGAGAGGATTTCGGATCCTCTGTGAGAGACTGTTCAGGGGCCTCATGCATAAACGGTGCGTACGCACAGAAATGTTGCATAAGAACGTTTCCACATTCAAATCGCGATATATAAAACCTACAATTGCTTTTCCATGGTACCTCATACCCTGTCGTACGCTCGGTTTTGCAGACTGGCAGCACCCTGCGTCAAAGCAGTGCTGCTGTTCCTGTGTGGTTACCCTTTATTTCTTAGAACAACATTTCTGACGCGGCTTTATAAATATACTGAAACTAACCGCATATTGTTCATTAGTGTAATGCATCTGATTGTAGATTACCTGTAACAATATAATGGCCTAGGGAATAGCCATAGTATTCCAAATACCATAACTTCTTTAGAGTTGTTACACTCACTGCACCATCTTCTTCTTTTTCTTCTTTCAGCTGCTCCCTTTAAGGGTTGCCACAGCAGATCATCTTTTTCCATATTACTCTCACTGCACCACTTGGAGTATTTATATCACTGTATCTGAGTGGGGAATCACAGCAGCAGTTGATCGGAAAGAGAATTATCAGTATACAGCATCAAGCACATGCTTGCCGTTCAGCCACGGCAAAATGTTTCAGAGCCTTTCCTGTACGGACCTCGCGGTTCAGAAACAGTTTCATCCCAAGAACTATAAACGCACTCAATCAATTGCTCCTTGTAGAACTGTTTGTACATATAAAGTACAATTATCTCACTATAAACTTGCACAACAGTTATAATATTGCACAACCTGCGGCACTTTATAAAGCGCGTATTTACATATGATGACAATATCATTTTTGAGATGAAATGCAGCAAAATATGTTGACTATATTATACAGATAAAACTTTAACTTCATTTAAATAATCTGTATTGTTAATAATTAAACGTGAGTACACAGTGCCGCAGCGCTAGCAAGTTCATGTATTGTTCCTGCCTTGCACTGTATATTTGCTGAGGCTGGCGCGACACTGGAAGGACAGATGGATAGAATAATTAAACATGTACTATGAAGATATTTCAATGTTCCTTAAAAGTTTTAAAGAATCGTCATTGTAAGCTTACAGATGGTTTAACATCTGTTACAGAGCTGATTGTGTGGCAATTAGGTATTTGGGGAAAGAAAAGTAAGGACAGGAATTGCAGGTTAGTACGTTTGAAAGAGACAGTACTGCTACAATAAATTATTTAATCGAAGGTCGCGCATGGCGCAGCGGCATCTTGTGTGAGACAAGAACAATCACTGCGCCATCGTGTTCCCATGTTTAATAACATGCTTTCATTCCAATCATCATGAAAATGATATCACGTATGCATCTCAGTATTTTAATTATTCAGAGAGCTGTAATATCACGAATTTAATGGATTCTGTGTCCTGTCAGAGAAAGAGAAAGAACAGAAGCACATAGTGATTCACACACATAGAGCACATTGAGATCAAATACAAAACAAAGCGTTTAACATGCTACTTTAGTTACGATGAGATCTGAGAAACTAGTAAATTAAATGAATTTAAGATGAAGTTTATGATGTTCTACTTTAATGACAAAATAAACTACGTAATTAAAGTGGAAATTTCGAGATTAAAGTTGACATTTCGTGATTTTTTCCCCACTGTGTGCCTTTTTTTTGTCTGTATCCTAATAAGCTCAGACGGTGGGCTACAACTAGCCTTTTCACAGCGACTTTGATATGTGACTTCTTTTTTATTTTGGCACTGTGTGACTTAGTGAACTTGAGCTTTCGAATTTCTCCGACACGCTATGTCACTCGATCAACTTCTTTTGTTGATTATACCACTGTTTAAATCAACAAATAGTATGTTTTTCCTTTGCCTCCACTTGGTATTCGCTGAAATTCTTATATTTCCCCCCTTGCTTTTCCCATTGTCTTTTCACAGAACGCTGAGCTTAAGGGCTATTTATATTGATTTGCATATTCAAAGAGGCATAATTCTGGGAGGAACTGGGGCGGGACAGCATGCGTGTGCACGAGCATTACTTTTCACGCTGACCGGGATTTATGGAGCGGAAGAACACGGAAGTTGGAGTACGCACAGATTTCTGCATCTGGATTTTTCTGTGCGTAAGCGCATTTCGGCTTTTGTGCTTACGTCATGTTATAGTGCAAATTCTGCGCATGGCGTAATGCATGAGGCCCCAAGTCTCCAAGTAATAAACAGTCTGAAAGTGAAATGGGTCAACCTAAGACCCTTCCACAATAATAATTATGTATAGAGTACTATTCCATAGTGAACACCTCCCTGGGTACTTTTCTCAGTGTTTACATACAATTGTTCCTATAGGCCTGGGAACTTAACACTAAAACCAGTATAACTGCAAATGCTACATCAAGTGGCATTTGAATTCTTTTGTTCTCACTAATGGCCCTCAGTTTGGCATCCTGATAATGCACCCCTACTGCCCCACCTCCAAAATCCACAGATATCCTAATACGGCTTGAATGAACGTAAAAATAGCTCATTTCTTGGCACACAGCATGTATTGTTTGCATATATTTTCACTTTAAATTCTTATTTGAAAGCTTTCTATCGAAAAAAAGAAAAAATCCAGAGCTGCTCAGCTGTAAGACAGTATTTATTCATGAAAGGCAAAACAGCTCATTTCACTTAATTGGAGGTACATTACAGAGTTTTCTTTATTGTGTGTGCATTCTCCAATTTTGAAATGCTTTGTTCCACTAGGAGCAAGAACAACTCAAAGTGACACAAACGAATTTCCAAAGTTGTTCTCCAACTAACCATAAAACTACCTCAGTACATAACCAGTCTGCTCTCATTTTAGCTTTTCACTTTGTTTTTTTGCTGTATGTGTCTTCGCTCACAGCCTCTATACTTGTCAGTGTCTGTCTCCTTGACCATTTTCTGTATCCTTTCACATAGGGCTGACAGCTCCTGTGTCATTTTGCTTAATTCAGTATGTAGTAGGCTTATCTTTTGGGCAGGTAGCTTCTTAGCCATGAAAAGTGATTTGAAAATATTGTCAGTTTTAGCAGATTTTAGAGATTTAAAGAAACACAAATAAAAAAAAAATGTGAAATTGGATTTGGATTTGTTAGTGTATCTTTATTATAGATATAGATAACGAGAGAAATGTGGTTATAGATATAGCCATTAAAAATTTATAGTTAAACCTTGCACTGTGGTAATACTGTGTGAGCTACTGTGGTGCATGCTTGGTTAGCCAAAATGCCTGGCAGGTTGCTGCCGTGATTCATCAGCTATTTACGGTATGATTGCTTCATTTAATTTCTTTATTGTTCATGTTTAAATCTGTGTAATGTGGAATTTAACAGTTATGTGGTCTCTTGCTGTTCTTTGTTTTTTAACCTGCATGTTCTGACGACATTAAGTTTATATTTGCTTTTCAGTGCATACAGTATCCTATGGTAATTGGGGAGTCCTGTTTGCTGAATATTGAAATTTTACTTTGATACTACTGACTACACGACAAATTTGATGTGGAGAATGGGATCCATTAGATATGCAGGCATTAAGTAGAAGAATCACATTATATGTGCATATGTAGTCGTTTCCAAACAAAAACCATGCCATCATCACATGGAAAAGTCATTTTCCGTGACAAATACGCATATAGATGATGTCTTTCAAAGAGCACTGCATCTCTTCTCCCATCAGTTCCCTCTGAATATTAATCCCCTTTTAAAGTGTGTGCTGATCCTCTGCACACTCTTGCTGACTGCTGAAAATCAATATCCTCTTGGTAGCACTGCCACAGGTTTATCTAAATAATGGGCTTGTTTATTGAACAATATATACCAACACTGCACTTTAAGAGCCAAATGATTACACTTTTCCATTTTTATGTGTCATAGGAATTGCTTCCAAAACTGATGCGTACTGGAAACAAAGCATAGCAGGATTACACTGTTGCCAACCAAAGCAATGTCACTATCACAGAATCAGCTGTTTCTTTTACAATCTTCATTATCAGTGAGATGATGTCCCATACAGACAAGCACTAATGCCTGCATGGGGTTCTGATTTGTTAATTTCCTATCTTTCTTGAGTCTTCCTGATTTAAGGGATGCACTTTCCTACCTTATCAGCAGGCTGCTGCCCTCCACTCCTGCCCATAAAGAGCCCTCTGCATTCTGATGCAGTCTTTTCAAGCACAATAGTTGACAATGAGGTACTTATTACACTTCAACAGGCTTTTAAACTGGTTTTCTTGGTCCTACAGCCCCAAATTTACTTCAGGAGGGCCCGTGAGGTAGATTAAAGACCCCCCCAGTCCCCTGTATTTTGCAACTTGGTACTATTATGTTTTCAAATTGATGTTCATTCACTAAGTAAACAGTCTTTGTACAGAGCCTTTCACTGTGAGAAAACCATGTATGCTTTAATTTAATATCCAACAACAATTTTCTGCCTATTAGTCTTTTTTATTTATTTAATAGAAAATTACATATTCCAAACATCTGCCCCGGTCACAACCACCTACTATTGCGGATTAATCGTATAACTATGTTGGTTGGTTTGAATTGTAATCGCCCTGCTGAACGACTGTTTTCCTCAACTAACAGTATAATTCATATTTTGAGAGGGTCAACACACCTTTATACATTTTTATGACTTGGAGAAAAATTATCAGTGACACAAAGATTAAACTCCTTTAATATGAAATGCCTTGATATGCAGAGCTCCATCTTTCTGACATCACATAAATAGGAAAATGTATTATTATTATCATTAAACTTTACTTTTCTATTTTCCCTAAATTAGAAATAAGCATATACAATTTTTAAACGATGACACATGTGTTTGAAGACATTTACAAATCAAGTCGTGACTATTTCCATCTTTCCATAACTGGAGGTGTGGCAGGTTAAATAACTCACTTACGCACACATAGTGAGTCAGCAGCTTTATAGACAATTTCCTTAGGAATTTAATAGTCCAAAATGCTTACTTGGTTAGTAAGTATATTCAAACTGAAGCAAAACAAAATATGTAAAGAACCTTAATATAACTGACATTACATAGCCAGCTGCAGCTTCATCTCCTGTTATGCTCACAACTTTAAATCCTGTTGGAGAAGTCACTTATACAGCACAGGTGATGGAAGCAGGCATGTCTCATATACAGCATGAGATCAGATGCCATGGTGTGTCAGTATTGGCAGAAGAAATTCTTTTTTTCTCAAAAAAATTGTTTGTCTGCTGGAGTCCTGCCATATAAAATCTTGTAATCATAATTACTGGTTCATGCAAAGCTAAATAAACGTGTCTATTTGAATTTATGGGTTGCAGGCTACATTATGAAAGAAAAATGTTGCTGAACATTTCATTTAGACTGCACAGAGTCAGCTTGCATTAGAAGTTGCCATGGGTGCCCACACATGACAACACAGGCAAACTATGAATAGACAGGACTAAAGTGTGTTTGCTGCCCTTAAGCACAAGTTGAAAAGCTGACAGCTCCCTGATGCTTCACTGAAGCAGGTGCAGAACTGATGCCATTTTTCCAAATGGGAACTGGCATTAATGAGCCTGCAGCACAGCCATGCTTTTAGCTGTCTTCTTTTATTCTGGTACAATACAATACAATGCAATACAATACAGTTTATTTTTGTATAGCCCAAAATCACACAGGAAGTGCCGCAATGGGCTTTAACAGGCCCTGCCTCTTGACAGCACCCCAGCCTTGACTCTCTAAGAAGACAAGGAAAAACTCCCAAAAACCTTGTAGGGAAAAATGGAAGAAACCTTGGGAAAGGCAGTTCAAAGAGAGACCCCTTTCCAGGTAGGTTGGGCATGAAGTGGGTGTCAAAAAGAAGGGGGACAATACAATACACAGAACAGAACAAATCCTCAATACAGCATAAAAAAAAATTAGAAGTACGGAGCAGAATTTAACAGTAGATGATATCACATAATAAGATTTGGATATTTTTAGAGTCCTGGAGACCTCATCCATCAAGCTGCCTCCCCCATTTGGCCATTCCACGGCTGAAACAGTGCTGGGCCAGCCAATCCAATGAAAGGACCCTCATTTCCCATGATTCCTGTGATCCTCCATCAGGGATGACTTTACCATAGGCAGGCAAACAACTTGGCAGGTGGGCGTGGCACCAATGCCACATTTGAGTACCAGAACAGAAACAGAATAGGTGAGGGTTAGTATTCAATTATAACTGTCATGTTACTTATGTTTTAGTGCTAATGACTAACAACAGAGATGCAGTATGTACAGTTAATC
Organism: Polypterus senegalus; assembly: GCF_016835505.1. Classification (NCBI taxonomy): domain Eukaryota; kingdom Metazoa; phylum Chordata; class Cladistia; order Polypteriformes; family Polypteridae; genus Polypterus; species Polypterus senegalus. Next base: position 296,407,992 of record NC_053154.1, read on the forward strand.
AGCAGCTCTAATCAGGATATGCTAAACTGAAGTAGTGAGTCTTCAGCCGGGATTTAAAGGCTGAGACCGAAGGGCATCTCTTATAAGCAGGAAGACCATTCCACAGTTTAGGGGCCCTGTAACTAAAAGCTCGACCTCCCACTGTTATTTTATTAATCCTTGGAATCATAAGCAGACCGGCATCTTGAGATCTTAATGTGCACTCAGGTTTGTAAGTCATGATAAGTTCAGACAAGTAAGCCGGACCTTGGCCATTTAATGCTTTATATGTTAAAAGGAGGATTTTGAAATCTGCCCTAAACTTAACCGGGAGCCAGTGTAAGGATTTAAGAACTGGAGTTATGTGTTCATATTTTCTTGTTCTTGTAATAATTCTTGCAGCACATTTTGGATTAACTGGAGGCTGTATAAAGAACAGTTTGAACAGCCAGTGAACACCGCATTGCAGTAGTCAATCCTACTAGAGATAAATGCATGAATTAATTTCTCAGAATCCTGTTTATTTAGAAAGCACCTTAATTTCCTAATATTTTTAAGATGGAAGAAACATGTTTTGGACAACTTTGTAATGTGCGCTTTAAATGACATGCTAGAGTCAAAGATAACTCCTAGATTGCAGGCTGATTCAGTAAAATTAATTGGGATTCCAACTGAGTTAAATGATGACAGAATATTGTGTCATTCCCTCCAATAATTAACATCTCTGTTTTATCAGTATTTAAAGACAAGTAGTTATCATTCATCCACTCCTTTAATTCACTAACACCACTAATTAAAGACAACATCTGAGAAACTTGATTTGATTTAAATGAAAGGTATAACTGGGTGTCATCTGCATACAGTGAAAATTAACATTATGTTTCCTAATGAGAGATCCCAGTGGAAGCATGTAAAGTGAAAACAGTAAAGGTCCAGTACTGAGCCCTGCGGACACCATATTGAACTTCTGTGTATAATGATGGAGTACTGTCAGCACATTTCTGTACATATTGGAATCGATTTGATAAATAAGAACTAAACCAAGCGAGCACGGGGCCTGTAAGCCCAACATCGTTTTCTAGCCTGTGCAGTAAAATAGAATGGTCAATGGTGTCAAATGCTGCACTTAAGTCCAACAACATAATTACAGTGGAGTTTCCTTCATCAGAGGATATCAGAATGTCATTTACAACCCGTGTTAGTGCAGTTTCTGTACTATGACCAGTGCAAAAACCAGACTGGAATTTCTCAAAGAAATTGTAATGCATAAGGTGTGACTGAAGCTGACTGGCGACTACATTTTCTAGTATTTTAGTGAGAAATGGTAAATTTGAAATAGGCCTATAATTATTTAGTATGTGTGGGTCTAGGTCTGACTTTATAAGTGAAGGTTTAATGACTGACACTTTTAGTGCATCAGGTACTGTGCCATGCAGTAATGAACTACTGATAATGCTTAGAATAGATGCTGTAAGAACATCCATTGCACTTTTTACTAGTTTTGTTGGCACTGGATCTAGGGAACAAGTAGTGGGCTTCATTTTAGAAATTAAAGTTAAGACTTCCTGCTCAGTTACAAGATTAAAATTTAAAAAAGTGCTGAATGCAATGTGCGACAGGGTCTGCTAAGCTAGTATTTGGTTTGTACTGTGATGCTGAGATCTGGGATCTTATATTTTTAATTTTCTCATTGAAGAAGTTCATAAAGTCTGTACTGCTAATATCTGTTGGTATTTTGCACTGTTGATCTGAATTCCCATTTGTTAATTTAGCCACTGTTCTAAACAGTACCCGAGGATTTTTATTATTGCTATCTATTAATGTAGAATAGTATTCTGAGCAAGCTTTAAAGAGGGCTTTTTTATATTTATTAACACTCTCTGTCCATGCAATTTGAAGGACATGTAGCTTTGTTGTTCTCCATCTGCGCTCAGGGAGAGTTTCTATGTGCTTTGATCACTTTTGTTTTAAGGGGAGCCACTGTGTCCAGAGCATCTCTCAAGGTCACATTATAATTTAATGTTAGCTGATCTAAATTGTTTTCCACGTTTACATTTGATGTTAACTGATCTAAATGGTTTTCCACAATTACACTCGACTTACTCAAGGTATCTATTAGTACAATTAGTGCCAAAAGTAAAGTAAAATACAAATCACAAAACAGATTCAAAGTAAGATCTAGCACAACACTACAGTTAAACTGGCCTATGAAACAGGTTTTTCTTAGTATGTTCCATCATCCAGACATCTGTCTTATGAACTTACCCAATAAAGTTCATGATTGTGACCTGTCAGCCAGGAAGTAGACATTTCAGTTCAAGACATGTAACTTGTATGCACATGTTCATGCATAATGTGTCACTTCCCATTCCTATTTTATCCTAGAAAAAAGTAAAACATTCAAACTGCACATAGAGGGAGGCAGAGGAAGAAATGAACTGCAAGTCCCTGAGGCCATGAGTTGTAGCCCTAAATACTGAGCCATCATGCCACCTTGTTCTATTTATTAGTCTGTTCTTACTTAATTTATTGAGAAGAGCCTTCTTTTTGTATATTAATTCAACATTAATAGAATTTGTCAGTAGTCCATGAGCTGATAAACCATCTCAGGTTTCTTTATAGATGATTGAAATTAACCTCAAAAAACTGAAAAGGGAAAAACCCTTACATTTTTATTATCCACTCTATTCAATTTTAGCACAATGTACCAAATCTGGCAACAACATATCTGATGTCGAAAATGTTATAATGTAAAAGGCCTATGCTCACAACCACACTACAAATACACTGTCATCAATTGATCTGGCAGCTGGGGCCGTGCTTGAAATGTCCACATTAAAGGTGGAGAGCATTTCAATTTCCCATAGATGGCACATCTAAGGACATATTTGAGGTCAAGAAAACAGCATTAGTAGTCAATAGGGTTCTGAAGATATTTCTGTTAACAGTCCAGGAATCAGATTACAGTTGTACTCTGGTTCAGGTCAACAATCTGTCAAAAACCTGCTACAACTTAGAAATAGATATCAAACCTGAATAACAGTTGTCACCTTAGAAGTGATGAAAGCAAGTATCTATTCATCCATTTTCCAGAACCTACTTCAGGAAACTGCATTAAAACAATGTCTATAAACTGCGCTCCATTTTCTGAATGTCTTCTGTATATATTAGCCAATTCTCTGTTCTCTCTTCTGAAAACTGAATAACAAAGAATCTATAAAATATCTAGCAGTGGGGAAAAAAAATAAAAATTAATAATCCATTCGAATTTTATCATCAAATAGTCTGATGTGTTCTTTCCATGTTTACTTGCTCTTCTTCCCAAAGTGCCTAAGAAAAGTCGTTGGTTGAATTACTAGCTGTAAATATCCACTGTTTCTGTATCTAGCAGGGCATTAATAGGACCGAGTTCTGCATTTCCACCTGTTGTTGCAAGCTATCCTTTAGCAACATGGCAAACTGGACAGAGAGCCGTATGCTTCTTTTTATTTCTACAATGTATTTTAATGCTCACTTTGAAATGCCTTGACCTTTTAGAAGAATATCTTTAAAAGGCAGCATTATGCACAGCAGAGTGAAATGGGAATTATTTGGTACTTAAGGCTACCCATGGTGCAACTCAGAGCTATTATGATTTTTTCCCTCTCAGAACATAAAGAACTAACATAAACTAGGGCAGTGTGAACTGAACAAGAGGGACCAGCCTAAAAACAAGATTGCACCTGTCCATGTGGGAGGCAGTTGAGCTGTGAGCAATTAAACTGCGCCGTCACGCCTCGAGAAGTTCCTCAAGTCTGTCATTGCTCAAGGCTGACAGGAAGTGACTTTTTTTCTTTATGTTGTACCATTGTGCTTATTACGGCTCTGCAGCTGTGAATTTAATACATTTATGAACTGTACTTTGTACACAAAAAAATCCTGGGTTAGTGTTCAACTTATTTGTTTTACTACTTCATTGCTTATGCATTATAAACTGAACAGATCCTAGTTAGCTAACATCTTCCTACATCAACATTATTCTAACATGTTAAATGTACTCACAGTTAGCTGAGCAAACAAACAGACCAGAAGACAAACTAACAGACTATGCAGGAGGCACAAAATGGAGAAATATGTTTAATAATCCCAAAAATATACATATACAAACTGGCACATAATATTCACCATGTATATATACTGTATAGACATGCTTATTAACCTAAAAACAAGAATTGTTTAACATTCAAGCAAAACAGTGTTTAGAGAGAGAATATGGAAATAACCAGTGAATACGTACAATCTTTTTCATAAGTAGTTATTATAAACTAGCAATCAATGGGTCCCAGATTATGTTGAACGTTGGCTTTTTATTGATGTTGTCATTTTAATATTTCTAGATGTAACCTTTAGTTTAAGTGATGAGAATTGTTTGGGGATTATGAATTGGTGGATTCAATTGACAAACAGGCTGAGAAATGGTGATAAATGGAGAACAGTTTGTAGATGACTGCTTGCCAAATCTAGATGGCACGAGGAGATGGTTTTCAGCCCCATTTACTGTTCATTGTGGACAGGTGTCTGAGCTTTCTGTGCCCATGTTTTATATCTTTTGCTGAGTGTCTGAGTGGATTTAACTCTATAAAGTAATGTAAACTTAAAAAGCTGTAAATTTGCATTTTAGTCATTGAGATATTATTTGTGCAAATCAAGCTGCAGGAGTAATGGCTATGGCTGACTGGTACATTTTTTCCATTTTTTTACTGGAGGAAATATTGCCAAATTCAACAGAATATAGTTTCTTATGTAATTTAAAGATCACTTTTTGGTAGTTATCTATTTGCTGTATTAATATGGATGTTTGTGGAGTATTTTGTTTTATGTTAAATGTAATTCCATCACTGATTTTAGTGGAAGACACTGGAAGTATTGTTCTTTACCAATATAATACTTCTGGGCTAAACCTCCAAACACTACAGAGTTATTCCAAATATCTTTACAACGAAATTTTCATTACAACGAAGTATTTTTATGGTCCCGAAAGCTTCACCCTTTTGACGCAAGTCTATAGAAATCTCGTTACTACGAAGTACATTCAGCAGATACTTTCATTACAACGAAGTGCCCCAAAGACCTTGAAATGTCTGAATGAATCATTCACAGAGCAGCTAGTTCTGTGGCCGCAGCTCAGTTATGCACAATGATCAGCAAACAGAAATGTAATTTTTTTTTTCTTTCTTCAAACTTTCCTCGTACTGTTTTTGTTTTTGCCTTTTTTGTTTCCTGCGGTTTTCAGTGATACCTTTTGCTTATTGCTCGTCAACATTTGAAAAACATCCACTGGAATTTAACTCATTATCACCCTCCTATAGAAACGGCAGATACGAAAAAAGGATAACAGTTCATATTAGAAAAAAAACTCTATAAATTTTTGTAGCTCTCAATTGCAGCAAAGACATTGCCAGTGAATTTGGAATTTCACCATCGACACTGTCAACTTTCTTGAAAGACCAAGCAAAAAAAGAAGAAAAATCTTGGGTTACAAACGTATGTGAACTTCTGCATTTGAAGACGTCGAAAAAGCAGTTTTTTAAGTGGTTCAGTGATGCTCATTCAAGAAACATTCCTATTAATGCGGCACTCATTCAAGAAAATGTGAGGTTTGTAAACTCTTGGGACCTTCCCAAACTAGACAGCACGCCGAAGAGCCCTGAAGTCTGATCTCCGTGTCTATGGAAGACTGTTTATCTGGCTCAAAGCTATGCTGCCTCTTTCTGCCAAAGTAAACATAAAAGATCTCGATGGATGATGCAAGGTTAGGAGCACGTACATTGTAAATGCAGATAACAGGATTACTTGGTCACTGATCTGGCCACGACCCTGTCTGACTGTTGTGTCTGTGAATAGCAGAGTGGCAGATCACACTACAATAAATAACTGTGCCATTCCTGTTTCAAGCTGAATAAAGCTGGTTTTGCTAAAGTACTGAGACGTAAGCCTTGTGTTTTGGGGTGCAAGACAGGGACTTATAGCGCAACCCCGATCTTTTATCATTTTGCTTCTGTGTCGCTTCACTGCAGCGCTATGAGCCTGATGTTGCCCTGCCCCAGCAACGGACAAACAATCTTCCAGAGACACTGTAATTGCGCTTCAGGACGCACTTCAGCATGTCATTCCCGTTGGGTGGGGAGTGGGGGGGATCCCAAAAGTGTTCAGAAACCTCACAATATGAAGAAGAATAAAGAGATGATTTGGCTCCTGATTGATAACTGTGCTGCACACAACATGCTTCCACATTTAGATAATGTTCGCTTTGAATTCCTCCCACCCAATTACACAGCAGTGCTTCAGCAATTGGATTTGGGCATCATTCGCACCCTGAAAGTATAATTATGGCAAGGAAATGCTGAGAAAAATTCTTGTCAGAATAACTTGTAGGCAGGAGAAGATTAAAATTAATGTGAAAGAAGCTATTGAAATGATTGCAAATGCCTGGATGCAAGTTAAAGAAAACACTATGGTAACAAATGCAGAATCTCATTGCAACTAAATATTTTTTAGGATCCTGGGAGTTTGTTGTAACAGAATTTTACCTGTACTTTCAAAGACATGTTCAGGATGTGCAGTTTGTCTTTGTTTCCATATGTTAAAAATAAATTATTTTTGTTGAATTGAAAGTACAGATTATTCCAACTGTGAGTGTATTTAACTGCATTCAGTAAAGAGTTTGTAATTGTGTGTATTTTTACCAACTTTGTCAAGTTGCTGCAGTAACAGTATTTTAAGAAGTATGTTGTTTATTAGACTTATTACTTTTTAAAAAGCAATTCTGAAGTAGTAATTTTAATACTTTATGCATGTTCTGTTTCGATAAACAATTGTTTTTTTTGGTTTGGATTAAATCATTTAGTAACATGTACTGTGATAGTTGGTTTGCAATGTTGAAATTATAGAAATTAGGGACTTGTAATCTTCCTTGTGATGTTTGTTTTGGTAAGGTGGTTGATTTTATTCTGCTTTTTCCCAGTAAAGAGTCAAGTGAATTAAGCCAGTTAGCAGTCTGTGTGGAATTCATTCTGAAAATATAACGGTAATTGCTAGTAAATTAATAATTTTTGGTAGAATTATTGTTTTAACAGCCAATATTTGGCCAAGTGAGGAAAAGGATATATTAAGTTAATGGAGTGTCATATTGTATTGTTTGCAACAGTAGATCAAAATTGAAGAGACTTAAGCACGATAGCTTTGAGAAATATTGATAGGTACCACAGTATGTGTAATATTGCTAATCCGAAGGTAGTTTGTGAAAATGTAGCAATCCAGCTATCACCAAATAATGTTGTCGTTGTGCATAAACGCCAGTCAATGGGGAAAGTAGATATTTCAGAAAAGAAACTGATAAATTTGACTTGTTACAGGGATTTAGGTGAATTTTCTAAATATATAAGACAGCACCCTCAGTGGAAGGTTCAGAGAAGGTGTGGCCCCTGTGAGTGATGTGAAATTCTAGACTGATGTTATTCCATAAGTAGTAACGGCAGACATACTGGAGCTGTATAATGTCATTATCCGCTGAATGAATGATTTGCCAAAACAAAACTTCCCCAAAACTATTAATAACAATTTCTGATTTACTTCATAAAAAAACATTTTTCTTTATGTAATAACACAATAATAGTTTTCATATTGTTGGATTTTTGGAAAGTTAATTTGGTTTAAAACCCTGTACCTATTGTTCTTTGGTGCATCTGCCATTGACAAGTCCTATTTGATCAGGAGACATGATTGATGAAGTAGCTGTTTCAGTTCTGATGGCTACTGCTTTACTAGCAATTGTACTGTATGTATTAATAAGCAGTTAGGGATGGCATCTGACAGCTTTAGATGGATCCTTGCCAAGCTTACGTAGGGTGTAGATAATGGCTTTGTCCATATGTCATAATATTTCGAGTTGTTCCATAGCATTCTGAAAAACTATGGTGATTATAAATGCCTAAAGCCTTTGTAAAATTTGACTGGAAAGTCACCAGGTTGTGTGCTTTATGACTTACCAGATGATAGTGGTGTGTCTTCGGTCAGTTTTGAAAGATCTGTACTATTCAAAAAGAGTCAGTGTAGGCTGGGTTTGGTTCTAAATCTGATGCACTGTACAACATTTGGTATAAAATGAACTCATGGGAGTGATTTGTGTATTATGGTTTTTAACACTCCATGCTGAGTCTTTTATCACAGGAATATGAGTAAATTATTATTTCATTCTCTTTCAAATTATTGGCCAGAAATCTCAGTGTATTACTGTATTCTAATTATTGTTATCTTTATCACAGAATTAAGAAGTCTGCTGTTTACTATTGGTTCCATTAAATTTAAGTGTAGATTTCTTCAGCTCTTATTGAATTAGTTCAGTGACATTAATTATATAAGCATCATTTAGTTCTTTCATTTTCTGTTTCATAGAGTTGCTGAGCTATTGTTCCTCTTTTTCTTATAAGACGATCATGGCATAATTTTCTCCTTAGTACTAGCTCCCTAGTTTCCCATCATAAAGTTGGTTAAACCTGTGGAAAATCATTAAGATTTTTCATTTTTGAAAAATAAATCATTGAAACCTTTGTCGTCTTATAGTTGAGTTTCTTGTGAGGAAAACATCAATGTGAGATTTAATTGATGACACAATGAAATGTAAGTATTCTGAATTGGTGATTAATTGTACACTTGCAAGCTACAGAAAGACAGGAATTGTTAATAAACTGTTTTATTATATCTGTGAAAGAGTAAAATATCTTCTGTGCAGTTGTGAGTTGATGGCAATCTTTGAAAAATCATCTATGAATGGGAAAAAGTGTATGAGAGGAGGAGAGGGTAATTATTCTATCAAGTTTTCAAAGGTTATTTTTAGATTGTTTATTAAGATATTAATTAAAAAGTAGCACTCTTAGGCTCAGTAATAAGGACCTGGAGCAAGCTGGTTACACTGCCTGGGACAATAGGTTAGAAAGTTTACTATAAAGTTAATTGGAATGTGCTGCAGTGGTAGCGCTGGTGCTTTGCAATATGGAGACCGGAGTTTGCATTCCCGTCACTCCCTGTTTGGAGTTTGCATTTTCTCCTGTGCTTGGGTGGGTTTCTTCGAGATGCTACACAGTCCAGAGGCATAAAGGTTAGGTAACTTGGCATTGCTGAATTGGCCCGTGTGTGTCTGTGTGTGTGTTCAACCTGAGACAGACTAGAACTCTGTCCAGGTATTTTTTTCTGTCTTACACCCAATGACTTCTGGGATTGGCCCCAGCTGCCCTTCAACCCTACCCTAGATAAGCAAGTTAGGAAGTTGGATGGATGAACAGAATGCTAGCCATCAGCAAAAAGGCTGTAAAATATAAAGTAAACGTTATTGAAGTCAGTGCATCGAATCATTAGGATAGTATTGAACACAAGACAATGGCAATACTTTTATTGCTACAGATTTGAATTTAAGACTTGTCAGTTTTAAAGAACTTTTGATCAAAACCATTTTAATGTCTGAAGTGAAGGAAGTTCATGGACAAACAGTAGAGTAGTTTAAGAATTTCTCAATGTAATAAGACATAGCCAAAATGAAACACTTAAAATTTCAGTTGTTGGTATGGTCCTATAGTGAATCATTGGATTTGTATGTATTAAGTGCTGTTGTATTGTTTTAGTCCAAATTCTGCCTGGTCTTCCTTATCATCATCAGCTATTCAAAAAAATATTTCTAAATAGCAGATGGCGAGCATTTATTTCAGTGCACCAAAAGTTTCAGAGCACCAAATCAGTTCACCAAAAAATGTTTTAACATAATATAAAGATAAGGTTAAGGTGGCATGGCGTATTATAGTTTACCACTTGAGAAATTTTGGAATTAAAGTGTTGCATGGATCCAGGTGCATAATGGCTCAAGGTGCATGTTTGACTAATGTCAGTATTCCAGTGTATATACGTTTTTCTGTATATAAAACTAAGAATAACAAACTAAAGACTCAAGACTCTGATAAAGTTAGTGGTAGTAATAACTAAAGTTTCATTTTTAGAACATAAGATTATAAAAGGTTTGACTAAGCAAAGAGGTCATTTAAGCCTCTGAGTGTGTGTGGTTAGCCTATTTTATCAGAGACAGGACCTCAAATCCCCATTTACAAAGTCTATAATGCAGTTTCCTGTCTCAAACCACAGACTTGAGTTTAAACTGTTAAGTGAAAAGGATAAGAACAGGAGAGTAAGGTAGTATTTTGTGATGCTAATTTCAGCAAACCAGGGACTTTCTAAATCGTGTAACCTGTTGGGGATGGTCCTGAGACACTCCCAACCCAGAATGATGCCCAGGCACACAAAGTTCAACCAAAAATAGGTGTTTATTAGCAGATGTCAAGGGTACCAGGGAGGCATAATGGAAGGAAAAGATATGTAGAAAATAAACATCATAATTCTGCCCTTCTTGGGCTTACCTATACCTCCAGTCTCTGGCTCACTCCAGACCTTTGGTCACTCATTCTTCCTTATTGCCTGGTGAGCCATTTTCTGTTCTTCCATCCCAACTAAGACGCCTTTTTAAAGAAGGATCCTGGAAGACTTCTGGGGCAGTGGAGGTACTTCTTGGTTACTTAAAAAAGGCCTTGGAAGGCAAGCCCATAATTGTGGTTGGAGTACAACAGCAACCTATAGCTGCTTCCAACGAGCATGGAGGACTAAGCTAAACCAGTAACGTTCAGTGTCTAGTCCAGGGTGTGGTTTCCTACAACCAGTGGACGACTCCTTGGTGTCCTGACTGGACAATGGTCTAGACCAGTGGTTCTTTAACTTTTGTTTCTCACAACCCAATTTTGCCTTTAACATGTTTTTAAGACCCTCAATGGCTGTGGTGCATCATCAAAGTGATCCCTCCCCCTTGTGGAACTGCTGCCAATTATCGTGGGTTCCCCGTTGCATAATTCCTGCCAAACGTTGCCTTTTGGAGTGGGGGTAGTGTGTGTTTGGGCCCACTTGGAGTTTTGCCATCAATCATGACCCTTTCTCATTCACTACTATTGTAATTAACGACTTGGCATGACCCAAGTCCAGACTTTACATGATCCATAGTGTAACAGATGTTGGTCTACTAGACCAACTTTGACATTCCAGCCCAAGAAAACTTCTTGGCATCCAGTCCAGGCAGTGGTCCAGATCAACCCCTGGATGGGAGGAAAGAAACCTTGCGGTGTGGCTCACCACCCTACTGTCACTCAAATTATTCTCATCATTCTTTTTCCATAAACTTTTAAAAAAGAAATGTTGTGCCTTTAAAGATTTTCAGTTATTTATTGTGTGGAGGGTGTTATGGGGTTAGCTGACATTTACATAAGATGTGAAACAATAAAAAATGAGTACAGTTGACATGCTGGAATGGATTGCTGAGGAATAACCATAGCTGAGAACTGTAACAGACAGTCCCTTTGTGAAATAGCAAATCAATCTTCCATCCTTCAACTGATTTTTCTAGCTTTTTTATGTTTATGCGTATGGGATTTAACAAAGCATGGAGCCTTTGCAATTGTCATTTGATTGTTTCTGGCTTGAGACAAAGCAAATCTGATCCCCTGTTTAGGAACAAAATGCTTGTAAAGATTGCAAGAACTCTTCTGCTAGGAGTAACAGACAGCCAGGCATTACGGCCAGAAGCCACATACCACACAACTAATCACTCCAGAGGGTAGTACCTATTTTGGGTCTCCTCGTTGGCAAGTAATTTTCAGTTTGTAACGATTATTTCTTTATTTTGACAAAATTGCAATATTGCTTACATTTTTGGAAGGCATCCAGACAATTTTGTTTTAGCTCCAAAGTTTTTAACTTAGGGGCAGCAAGATGGCTCAGTGGTTACAGCTGCAACCTCACTAACTCAGGGCACTAGTCACATACTGTAGATTACTGGGGCATGGCACAGGTAACCTGCTGATGCATGATGTGTGTAATCCAGACCACATACTCTATAAGGAAGAAAGATGGAAAAGCACTTTTAATTCTATATGAAATTTACCCAAGGAAATTTGAGTATAATGTACATTTTAAGTTGAAAACATGCCACTTGTTTATACATTGCTGTATCTGGAAAAAATGACAATTAGAATTGGCATTGTGGCCCCCTGGTTAGCGCTTCTGTTTCCAGACCAGGGGCCTGATTTGGATTGCTGACCCATTTAGTGTGCCATTTTAAAGTTTCATTGTCTCTCTTTATCTACCTGATATTCCAGGATAATTGGAAAGTCCTAATTGGTTATGGTAAGGCATGTCCCATGTCCCACATGTCGTGGTGGCATCCCGCTCAGGTTTGGTATAATCATAGCTCTTTCTGGATTTGTGCACAAAAGGGGGGAGTTGAAAAATAATGAAATAGTTTACATGGACTTGAAATCAGTCTGCCATATTTTACTCCAAAAATGACATATTAACACAGTTTATACAGTTGTTTTCATTTTTATGATGCCTGTTTACCTCAAAAGTTTTCCTACAAACATTTTAGCCTTCCACTGCTTTCATAATTGACACAACACACCATTAGAGCGTACACCTTATCTTTGATCAGATCTCAGGCAACTGCTTTGTCAAAGTTTCTCTGTTTCATGGACAACTCACACTTCTACCATAAGTGGCTTGTATTTTCAGGCATCACTTCCTAGTCAGCATTCTTCAACAAATGTGAAAGCAGTCAAGTGTTCAGTGTCAGTATTAATGCCATATGTCTTGATTCAGGTGTTTCTCATGCACTTACTTTCAGACTCAGCCTTTTTTATAATAAGCTGAACAAATTAATTGGGATCAATTATAAAATGATCTTGTTTATATATATATCTCCGTAAAAATATGCTACACTCATTGTGCCCATTCTTGAATCTCTTCTAGATTTAATACCAAAAAAGACAAAACTAAAAAAAAAACTAATAAAATATCAAAAATGTCCACATTTATTTTATGAGCTTCTAGTACAATGAATGCCTGCTAGCCTGTTACTGCTAAGCACTGTGCAGTTTTATCTTTCTTCCTGTTTGCCCAGCATAGAGAGGATCATAAAGCTAACGGTTAGTAGATAAGTGACATTTATGGCGCTGTAGATCTTAGATAAAGGTGTATTGACAGAATCAGTAATGATACTGCTGAATTCACATTTGCATTCAGACACCACAGGTTTCACTGTTTTACTCTACCAGTACATCTCATCCTTTAGCATTTTGGGATAAATATCTTTTACTATTCTGTCATATCACAGTGCTTTACTACTGTTTCAGTGTCTCGATTTCAGTCACTCTGTGCAGGACACTTTACAGCATGACGCAAAAGTACTTTTCTGCTCTACCAAACTGTTAGGCTTTCTACTGAACTTCTGGTTGAATGTGATGGTCTGGTGCCCAGTTCTGCTACAATGTACAAAACAGAAATTTTGATAGATTCCAGCTGCTAAGATTAATTATAATTGGAGAGTATGGCCCATTTCTCACTCTGAAGCAGACAGACATCGCCTCTCAGACATACATTGCAGCAAACTACAGAATACTAATTTTATTTGTAATGGCAGGGAAAGGGTTTAAGTGAATTGTCATGTTGCAAGCATGGATAGTTCATTCATTCCTGAGACACACCAGTTTGACTTTTAACATCATATAAGTCTCATAAAAAGAACTCTTAGAACACAAACAAAGGCTATATACAGTAACTATGACAAATGGGCTGATTCTGAAAAAGTATTAGACTGAACTCGACTATATTCCAGTTTATATATATGTCATTTTACCGTATATATATTTTCAAGATATAGGTTCAATCCCACTCTTCTACTGTGTATGAAAGGCTTATCCTAGCCAGGCTTACATTATGACAGTACGAATTGCTTTAAACAGGGTGCTGTAAAATGTTTGGGGGCAGATTTCATAATGAAAAATGGTTGTGTCTGTCCCAAATAAATGTAGTTTTTCTGTGCCCATCCTGAGTCTCTTTTCTTTAAAATGATGGACATGTGGTAGCAGCAGAATCTTCTTATATAATATGCTAACATGGCTGTCAGTTTGTCTGTCCGGGACTTTAAATCGCCTGTAGCTCGCAAACCGTTTGACCTATTGGCCTGAAATTTGGTACACATATATTCCGTGACATCTACTGTCCGCTTTCAGGGAGGTGATTGACCTCCAAGGTTATTCCTCTTTTTATTTTTATTTTATTTTATTACAGTATCAACTCTCGGCAGCGGGCAGCAAGGTAGCCGTGCAGTGCATGCATATGGGCACTGTTCTCATTCCCTACCACCTTCACCATCACTTCCCCTACCTCTTCATATCTTAAATCATTCTTGAAGCAGATTGAAGACTTAAGTGCAAGCTTAAGTGAAAAATTAAAGAAAACGTACTAAGTAAGTAATTGCAGCACAAACACTGACTTAATCAGTTTTAATGCGAAAAGATGCAGAAGAAACGGGCAGCTAGGGTGGAGAAAAGAAGAGCTGCTCAGGAAGAAGCAAGTGTATCAACCTCTGAGCAAACGAATACTAAACGTACAGAGAAAGAGTATGGAAGCTATGAATGCTCAAGTCAAGTGTATTCACTGCACGTTATCATGCATTATGCCGTTACTGGTGTATAACACAGTGCAGCTACAGATGAGGAGCTTCGGTTAATGTTTACAAACACCAGAATGGGGAAAAAACATGATGTTAGTGATTTCAACTGTTGAATGATTGTTGATGCCAGATGGGCTGCTTTAAGTATTTTTGGAACTGCTGAGTTCTTGGGAACTTCACACACAACAGTCTCCATAATTTACTCAGAATCGTGCGAGAAACGAAAAAACATTCAGGGAGTGGCAGTTTTGCTGACAGAAATGCCATTTTGATGTTAGAGTGCAGAGAAGAATTGTCAGACTGGGTCGAGCTGATGGAAAATATATGGTGACTCAGATAACCACTCTGTACAAACATAGTGAGCAGGAAAACATCTCAGAATGCGCAAACCACCGAATCCTGATGTGGATTGTCTATAACAGCAGAAGACTACATCAGGTTCCAGCAAAGAACTGAAAGCTGAGACCGAAGTGGGCAGACTAGAAAAACTTGGCCTAATGAATCTCGATTTCTGCTGAGGCACAGAGATGGTAGGGTCAGAAAGTGGCGCTAGCAGCATGAATCCATGGACTCAGTGTGCTGTGTGTGAACAGTCCAGACTACTTGGTGATGGTATAATGGTGTGGGGATGTTTTCTTGGCACACTTTGGGCCTGTTAATACCAGTCAATCATTGTTTGAATACCACAACCTATCAGAGTACTGTTGCTGACCATTTGAATCCCTTCATGGCAACAATTTACCTATCTTCTAATGTCTACAGAAGCAAAAGTCATCTTAAACTGATTTCATAACAAATCAATGACTTCAGCGTTTTTCAGTGGCCTTCCCATTCACTGGACCTGAATCAAACAGAACATATTTGGGATATGGTAGAACAGGAGATTCACAGCATTAATGTGCAGCTGACAAATCTGCAGAAATTGTGTGATGCAGTAATGCAAACATGGACCAGAATCTCAAAGGAATATTTCCAACATCTAGTGGAATCCATGCCATGAAAAACTGAGGCGTTTTGAGAGAAAATGAAGGCCTTACCCCGTATTAACATAGTGGATAAGAACTTGCTCAGTGAATGTGTATGTATATATACTAGCTGTGCTGCTTGTGTAAGGCAGATTGAAATCTAAGTAGTCAAAGTAGACATCAGCGTATTCAATGTTAACGTTTGCAGTGCAACATCTATTGGAATGTATTTTGTAATACGTGTAGTAATAAAATGCATTGCAGGTTTTGCATTACATACATTAGCTTTGCTTTTTCAAATCCAATTCCAAAATGAAGCAACTAGATGGGCATACATATACACAGTACACAGTCACACACACACACACAAACAAATATAAATATATATCTATATCTTTACACACACTTGTTTTTTTACCTTTCCCAGCCTGAACAGCAATCATTGAGTATTCTGAAATGAATGGGCTGTACTATATGTTCACATGATATCTATCCATCAATATTCCCATTACCCGCATTGGCTCTTCCGTCATTTGCAGGGCTCTAAGGTTTCATTCTTCACATGATAACTTTCACTTAGGCTAATTTTAGACCATAACAGAAGCTAGAAACTCAGGGCAGATTTTTTGTTAAATCCTCTAAAATCAGAAAACAGAAAGGTGTCATTTTTACCATGAATTATTTAATAATAAGACTTTTCATGGAGTGCACTGTTACATATATTTTCCTACCATCTTTACTTCCCCTTGCTATTTACTCCATCCAGTACAGTTGTTTTGCTCTATTTTTAGGCAAGTTAAAAACCAGCACTTGGAAAGAAGATACAGTACTACAGTATGTCACTCTGGGATTATTACACTCTGCACTCCTCCTGAGCTATATTTACACTTCATCAAAAAGTATGCAACACATTTCTGCTTTTCAAATGCAGCTCACTGTGAACTAGACGTCAATGGCCACCCTGTCAGTCAGTGACAACTTGCCTCTGTATTGTTGTTTTTTGTACTGAAACATGTACATTGAGATATGTCAAAGTCAAAATTAATATTATGTATACAATATGGTATATTTTACTGTATATCATGCAGTGTTCACTAAGCACCTTTTACAGTAATTTAATCCCTTATTCATATACCATAAATTAATCAATCTTTATTTTGCAGAGCAGAGTGAAGTGCACACAAATTTGTGACATTTTTTTAGCTCTCAGATTTACAGTATTTTTTAAAAAATTGGCTACTCAACTTTCATGGTATTGCTACGCTAGGTGTGACAGCTATAGATATATGAGGCAAGATGATTAGCCTTGCATCCTATATGTCACTTGATTTTTGTTAACTTTACTCACTTTCAGCATAGCAGAAGTTATTTACGTTGATGAGTTGTTTTGTACCTAAATAGTACCTAAAATATTGAGCACTGAGAGCATTTTTATTTATTCCCCTTTAGGAACGCATTGTTCATATAAATTGTGAAATCAATCTTTACAGTTGCCCCCTTTCATAGTCTCCATTATGCTTACAAAGTAATTGTGTATATTCCGCCTCGGAATCACAGTGTTGATTATGGGAGAGCTCAATGTTGAACCTATAAAAAGTCAGTTGCAAGAACGTCACAAGCCAATGAAGGACAACAATGGTGACATCTCTGCTCCAAGAACGATTCATTTAGCTCAGCCTATTTGCGTGTTTTTCTTCAGCTCCACTCCTTAGGGTGTTAGAATGAGACGTTGTAGGTTCCAGTAACTGGGGTTTGTGGGACATTGGTGTCTCCTGGTTTAGACAAGAGTAATCATTTTACGATATTCCTCAGTCAACTCATTTCTGTCTTATTCCTACTCCTTTAAAAGTTAGCAGTATGAACATAAAGCTGTATAACTCTTTAAACTGTTTGAGAATTATTGATTTTTATTATATATCACAACTTTACTGATCCCCCTACTGGGATTGAGACCTTGGCATGGGAGTGTGTGGGGACAGGGTCGGGGCTTATGTACCTCAGTGATCTTTTGAGCCATGTTGTGTAGAGATGTGTGCTCCTGTTAGAGTTTATCTATGGCAAATAGGGAATGTGTCCCACCAAGAACAATCAATAGCTGACTGTCATGAAGGTTCTAATTAAATTGAAGAGACACTCTCCTTGAACAAACATACTTGGACCCAGTTCTGGAGCCAGGCCTTGGAGTGTGGAGGCCAGATCGAATCTGCTGGCTGCTTGACCCAAATTACCTGGTTAGAACCTGTAGTTCTGTTGGGGCAATTGTGTGCTCGTATGAGGAATGACAGAGATATTTGAATAGCTGTGTTGAGAAAGAGTAGACTTCTGATCTGAATCCAAGTAGTGTTGTTAATGGGATTATGTGTTACATATGGACTTTTCATAAAGAACACCATTTTTGAACACATGGTTGCTCATAAGTGTTCCTGGTGTTAGTCTTGTCATCTGATCTGAGACCTAAGTTCTAGACAGTTGGGTAAAGAGAGGTGTAGAGCTGTCAACTAATCACCACTTGGTTTTGAGTTCGTTCAGACCTATGGTGTGTCTGCTAAACATGCCGAAAAGATTGAGAGTGGCAGTGAGCTGTGCTAGGAACTACTAGTGGATACTTTTGTTCAGAATAAGTTCAATGTCCACTTTCACAAATTGCTTGTGCTATGAAAGAGTCTAAATGGATCACACTGAAGACATCATTGGTGGAGGCAGCCGCAAGACCAAAGGCTTCTTGCTTCTGTTGTTGCTGCCACCCAGGGGCCTGCTGGTGGACAAGAGAAATAAGGAAGCTGTTTTACCGGGAGAGTCCTTTGATTTGCTTGACCAAAGCAAATGCGTGAGATTTTTGGAGACAATCCTAAGTGAGAGTTTTTGGATAGCGTTAAAGAGGTTCCAGCAAACTATACAATTATTCAAAGACTATTGTCAGAATGGATGGACAAACATTGACATCAACTAAGGATATTACTTACATGTGGAAAGGATGGTTTGAGAAACTCGTAAACCTAGTGAAAAAGGCCCACCTCAGAGGAAGTAGTGGCAAAAGCATTGATTGAGTCATTTTCTGTGGCTGAGGTTGCTCTGATGATTAGTAAGTTCTATAATGACAAGGCATCAGGGATGGATGAGATATGCCCAGAAATGTTTTAAGTACTGGATATTGTTGGGTGGTTTGGTTATAGAGCTCCTTAAATGTTCTTTATGTCCTTGCATGGTGGGGCAGGAATATTGCCTCAGGACTGCAAAACTGGGTTTTTGTGCCCTTCCTTAAAAATGAAAAAAAAAATGAATGTTAGGTCCATTTAGCAAGATACCATGCTCTTCTGGGAAAGTCTGTGCCAGGGTACTGGAACAGAGACTTCATTTGATATTTGATCCTCAGTTTCAGGAAGAGCAATGTAGATTCTGCTCTGTCTGTGGAACAGCAGACCAACTCTTGATTCTTGCACAGAAGCTTGATTTGTTATAAGAATTTAACAGTCCTGTCTGTATGTGCTTAACACACCTGGAAGAAAGCTTATGACTTTATACCTCTCTGTATATTGTGGAAGATGCTACATGAGTGAGAGGTTCAGGGGTGGCTGCTGCATGCCATTCAGTTTGTGTATTTGTGAGGTACATGTTGTCTTTGCTTAATTGGTGTTATATTGAACTCCACCAAGTCCATTATCTTCAATTCATTATTTTAATGCTCTCTGCTGCAACTCAACTATTTGCAGGTGATGTTTTCTTCTTGACCTTCATCAAACTGTAATCTAAAGTAAGCAATGTAGTGTGGTTTAGATAAGAAAGGGCTGATTGTGAGAATGGCCAATGTGTTGGTGCTTTGGCAGCAATCAGATTAATGTTGTTTTGGATTGTGGTGGTGAATGTCCACTGAGGAAGCTATCAATTTTCAGTCACTCTGTATCCTCTCAACATGTATGGTCACGGGCTTTGGGTAATTACTGACAGAAAGAGATCATGAGTATATGCAACCAGAATAAGGTTCAAGTGGAGGGTTTCTGGACTTCTCCATGATGGTATGAGGAACTTGGGAATATAGGAGGACCTCAGAGTTGAACTGTTGATTCTCTGCACTAAGAGGAACCAGCTGAAGTGGCCTTCCTCATGAGATGTATAAGGCATAAAATACTGGGTGAAGGCCTATGGCAGACCCATGACATGTTGGAGGGATTATTTGTCTCGGCTGCCATGGAGGTGTCTGGGTACAACCCAAGAGTGGATGGCAGAAATTGATGAGCTAGTTAGTCTTGGTGTGCCCAGCTGAACATGTTGTTACTGTGATGTTTACCAAGAAAAACAGAATAAAAAAGATGTTGATAAGCTTTACTAGTGGGTATTATGTACACAAAATAGTTAACTTGGCGTCGTTTGATTGTTGTAGTATTTACTGTATACATTATATGCCTTGTATGATATCTCAAATAATTAACAATGTGTACCAAAAACAATTTACTTCAGTGCATCTATTTAGATGACTTTTATCCAACACAAATTCCAAGTATGAGTACGGTGGTTTTCATATCTACAGTATGAGATAGGTCAGTGGTTGGGCCAGAGTGACAGTGAGTTAGTCATAGACAGTGATCTGACAGTCTTGTGGTTTAGAATCCAACAAATGAACCACTGAGCCACTCTGCCTGGTACGTTAGCAGTGGACTCCAGGCCCCAAACATTATTGCCTCTTGTCTCACTATACCACCCTGACTAAGTCACTTGACTGGCCTGTGAACTTCATAATTATTATGTGCACATAACTAAAGGTTTACTTTGTGTGCATTTTGCTTTGTATGATGCTTTTTCCTTTCTGGCTGCATACACAGACTTACATTACACTTTGTGTCCTTTTTCAATCATTAATGGCTGATCGATTTTTTTTGTAATGCTGGCTACAAATTTAAGTCTACTGTAACGCCTTCAACTATATTTATGTTTGTTCCCACAGACAGTGAGATTGTGCCGCCTGACTGCATTCGCCCCCGGTCCTTCACAGCTGTCCGAAGACCATCACTGAGAAGAGAAACTGATGATACTCGCCTCTCAGTCAGCCTCTGTGACCTTAATCTCCAAGAGGAGAACCTTCAGCTGAC
The DNA here is from genome assembly GCF_016835505.1 of Polypterus senegalus. Taxonomy (NCBI): domain Eukaryota; kingdom Metazoa; phylum Chordata; class Cladistia; order Polypteriformes; family Polypteridae; genus Polypterus; species Polypterus senegalus. Next base: position 296,428,595 of record NC_053154.1, read on the forward strand.
CTCTGCAGCCTGCCCCATCCCTCAGAACTCACTTAATGCCCAGCAGTCACACTTGTTACCCTTGCACCTGGACAGCGACCTCCATTTCCACCAGCTCCGTGGCGCACACATCAAGACATTGGATGAGCAGACGGTAGCTCGGTCTGAACATGCTCGCGAGGAAAGAACTTTGGTGTTCACAAACAGGCCACTCCGCATTGGAGAGACAATTTTTATTAAGGTCAATAAGTCTAGTACAGCCCGCTCTGGATCCCTGTCTTATGGGGTGACCTCTTGTGATCCTAGCGTGCTCCGGCCTAGCGACTTGCCATACAACCCAGAATCACTTGTGGATCGCAAGGAATTTTGGGCAGTGTGTCGTGTGCCCACCCCTCTGCAGAGTGGGGACATCCTTGGCTTTTTAGTGAACCAAGAAGGGGAGCTACTTTTAAGCCACAATGGCATGAATGCTGGGATGCAAGTGTGTGTGGATAATTCCCGTCCCCTTTGGATGTTCTTCGGATTACACGGAGCAGTAGCACAGCTAAGAATTTTGGGTAAGTTTCATTATGATTAACGTCTCACCAAGCTAAATGTATAACTGTCAAATCGACAGAAATGCAAATACTAATTTCTAAAACTTTTCAGACAGTTTTTGAATGTATCTGCCTTTTTCTATTGTCACTTTTATTATTGTCAAAATGCAGCTGAAACATTGTCTTTACTCCGTCTGTCTCTATCACTTTATTAGTTCCTTTAAGAGGAACATATGCTAAAGTAAATCCTAATAAAAAGCCTAAGAGTATGGCTGCCAGCTACTATTATTGGCTGACACAGCCTCCAGCTATTCCCCTAATGCATGCTGATTAATTACTGCTTACATGCATGCAAAATACAAAAAACATGGCTGCTGTGATTCGTGAAAGTGGACAGTTTGACATTTTTTTTGTTTAGTTACTTGCAGAGTATGTGAATAATTAGTCAATGCAACTTACTAATGCTTGGATTAACATGGAAATCCATCCGCTTTTAATTATGTTACATTATTACTGACTTTGCTGAACTCACCAGTTTATTCTTTGCAGTCCAACACTTGGTGTCTTTAAATTGGCCTCTTTTCTCCTTAAAAATGGTTTTTGAAAGGTATCACTTTCAGTTATGCTAGTTTACCCTAATGCATCAGCAGATCCTAGTGAATAAGGCAAAGGAACATTTTCAAACAGACACATTATTTTTGTGCTTTAGTAAGAATGACTGCATTTGAATATAAGACATGCAGGCAAGAAGAGGTTAATTTTGAATACTTTTTTTTACCTTCTTTCCTATCTAAATAAAAGAAGACAGTCTGAGTAGCGGTGCAATGATTGACTGGCCATTCATTGAAATCAATTGACTTTCTTACTTGATCCGGCAGGAGGTCTTCGGTTTAACATTTGCATTTGAGTTTGTGTATAATTTTATAAAGAACTGTTGCATGGCTGCATTTACGTCGTCCACTCTTTTTAAACTGTCATTTAATAAGTTAATCAAATAAATATTGCGATACTGTCATCGATACTACAAATTAACTGGTCACTTATTAATTCTGATTGACGTCTGTCTTCTCAGTGCCGAAAATTCTTATATGTGACATACATTTACCACATAAAAAGATGTAATGTACAGATGTTGACAAATTTGTTATTACCCTTACAGCTCCTTGAACAAGTCCCCTGTGCTTTCTGCAGAGTGATTAAATGAAAAGTAATTGTTCCCATGCCTTTGACATGCGATCGAGTAAAGCAAGGCAAGTGCGAAAAGAGATCAAGTGTTGCTTATTCTACAAAGATATTCTTAAAATGTCTGGACACATTTGGTGGCACCCTTAGAAAAGATCATAAATAATTAGATTAGAGGGATTTTTCAAAGTAGCTGTTTTCTTTAATTCTTTTAGGGCTGATTTTTCCCCCCTTTTGTCCCAGGGTTGAATATTTTTCCAACAAACTTTGGTTTCTGAAAACCACACAAAGCAGTAGCTTCTCACATAAATCAACATAAAACATCTGTTGCTACGTGTGGTGCTCTGTTGCTGCATGTTAGCCTCCTCTGGCTGTGTGGCCCGGGGGGCGACAGATCAGCCGATTCCAGTACACCACTTTCAGTACATTGGAGTCCGACAAGTTCACTACGCTCTCTCACCCAATGTTGCTGCCATTCTAGACGTTGCACATTTACACTGCTCACATACACGCTGGGATCTGACGTCAAGTCAATGAGTCTAACAGACTTCCTAGCAAAGAGGATCTACCTATAAAATAACGGTTTGTTTTGTCAACGTTTACAGCTGATTGTCACCCTCTACCCATGGATGTCTCAACCCTAACACACATGTCTGTAATTGTGCAATTAGCCATTCAGAATGTTTAAATGGAGAAAAGTATTCACTCTGCTGTTTGGTTTCATTGTGTGTCCCACACTGAACATGAATCAGAGAAAGCAAAGGAGAGAGTTGAGTTGTCAGAGAAGATCAGAAAGAAAATTATAGGCAAGCATGTTAAAGGCAAGCCCATCTCCAAGCAGCCTGATGTTCCTGTGAAGAAACTTGCAAATGTTATTAAGAAGTTTAATGTCCAAGGGACTGCAGCCAACCTCCCTGGATGCAGCCTCAAGAGGAAAATCAAACCTAGAATGGACAGAAGCATGGTGAAAATGGCTAGAATGGACAGAAGCATGGTGAAAATGGTAGACAAAAAGCCAGGGGCAACTTCCAAAGAGAAGCAAGCTGAACTCCTAGGTCAAGGTTCACCGGTGTCTGTTCACACCATCCATCCCTTTTTGAATGGCAGCAGGCTCAGTGGAAAAAGACGCAGGAGGAGGACTCCACTGTTGAAAGAAAAACATAAAAAAGCCAGATTGGAATTTGCTAAAATGCATATTGACATGCCACAATGCTTCCGTAAGAATGTCCTTTGTACAGGTGTGCCAAAACTGGAGTTTGTTGGCAAATCACATCAGTTCTATGTCCACAGAAGAAAAAATTACGTTTTCAAAGAAAAGAACACCATACCTACTGTGAAGCCTGAAGGAGGCTCAGTTATGTTTTGGGGCAGCTTTGCTGCTTCTGGAAAAGGGTGCCTTGATTCTGTGCAGACAACAATGAAATATTAAGACTACTAAGACATTCTGGGGCGAAATGTACTGCCCAGTGTGAGAAAGTTCATACTCAGTCGTAGGTTATGGGTCCTCCGACAGGCTAAACACCCAGCTAAAAGTACACAGGAATGGCTAAGAACAAAACTGTGGACTTTCAAGTATAACGCTACACCCATGTATAATATACTGCCTTAACCTGTCGCCTATGTGTCTGAGTCTAAACTCTGTCCAGTTTCTTCTACTATAACTCTTGTGACTTTAGTATATTCACCAATTAGCTTAGTTTAGTGTCATTTGCAAAATTAGCCAACTTGTTTTATTTGTATATAGATCTGTTATAAATCGAACAGCAATCTAGAATTAATCCGTAATATTTCTTTCTTTTTTAGTGGTGGCAGGGTAACAGTGCCTTTAAAATAACAAATTAAAATGACAAGACAGTGTTCATCTTCCTTGGGCTCTAAAAGTAGCCATGTTATATTCTTGTCATACTACGTACTACGGTCGCCTGTTTTTATAAACTATCAGCCTCTCCTCTACAACCATGCAAGCAAATCAAAGATCTTTAAAGTTGGCAGATCATACTATTAACGTCACTTGCGTTCAAATGACACCACATTCTCATTCCAGATATCATCAATACACTCGGCAGTAATTATAGTGCTGACAAAGCCATGATTATCCTCGGTGGCAAGTAAAGTAAAACAAAGAACACTAAAAATATCTGCTTTGTTTAGAAGAACGTACATTTTGGAGGCATGATCTATTCCCTTGGTGAAATTGTTTATTGATTTTTAACTTTTCCCTTTTTTCCTCTAACATGGGCAAACATCTGTTTCTTCTTTGCTTTATGTAGTGGGTTGCTGTGTCCCACACTAGCCTTGAAATGGATTGTCGTCTTTCATCTCGCTCAATCCTGCGGCTTAGGGTGAACAAGTTTTCTGTGTTGGTAAATCCCTTGTTGCTGCCAGGACTGATCTGATTTTACATTTCCAAGTGGCACTAAGTACCTTTTAAAGCCCTGCTTTAATTTTCTTATGAAAAAACAGGAGATGAGTCAATTTTGTGTCTCATTTATTTACAGAGGTTTGTTTTCTGTTAACCAGAAAAGGTTGAAATATTAAAAAAAAAAAACATTTCTGGAATGTAGGAATGTCTTTATTCTAAACAAATGCAAATGTGTGCTGCAGTAGTAAGTTGAAGTATTCATTATTTTATGAAAATAACATTTGAATCAAGTTCTTAGTAATGACTAGGTTTCACTGTAAGGCCAACCTCATAACCCAGTGTGCTTGAGTAAAACTGTAAAATGTATTCTAAGCAGTGCTCCTCATTTACATCCTGGTTGGCTGCGGGTTTTTGCTTTAACCAAATTTGTAATTAGAATGTGTTTATTTACTACTAAGCAATCTTTTGGGGCTTAGTTTTAGTTCATTAACTCGTTTGTTACTATTCAGAATCCTTAATTGACTATTTTAGTTTTACTGTTCAGTTTTTGCTGTATTTAGGTTTTAATTGTTGTCTGTTTTCTTAACCAACCATTAGTTAATAATGAGAAGCCTCCAGCTCTCCAGCTAACATGCTTCTATTTATACTGGTGTTCGTGCATCATGAAGTCTCCAAGTTAATAGAATGACAGGAAGAACCAAGAGGTACAAATCTGTTCTGAACCATAAAACATATGGTAATGTCCATCCATCCATCCATTATCCAACCCGCTATATCCTAACTGCAGGGTCACGGGTGTCTGCTCCATCAAGAAAATGAAAAATCTGTACGGTGATAAAGATTTGTCTTTGAAAAATGAACTAACTAATATACCAAATTCCATTATCTGCTAGTCTTGGCTTCTAATTACTACACTGGTTGGAATGAAAACTCCTCCAGGGCTGTAATTGAGGACCCCCTTCTTTATTGTATACTTTTTATTGTATGTAGGCCTATGTTAGTATTTATTGAAGGTGCTTATCTATACATTCATTCATTTTTAAGCCTACTTAGTCCTTGGTCACAGGATCCCAGAGCCCATCCTGTCAGCGCATGGAGAAAATGCATGCAGACATTGTCTGCTACGGAATGAACAGACGTTTAATATACAGGGGGCTAAAATGCAGGCACCCTTGGAGTCATTCCCCTTTCAACCCATTAATTAAATTGTAAATATACTTTAAGTTGTGGTTTGTGTCATATTACGTTTCTTGGCCCTAGTACATGTTTTTATAAAATGCAGGAAAGCTGCACATATGGTACAGTTTGTATGTGTTTTTGAAGTTGCATGTGTCCCAGTGGCTAATAGATAAGCACCCTGACTAACTGAAAGGCTAACAGTAAGACCCTGGACTTTCAGATTTTAGCGTTTTGTGGGGTGAAGTGTAGTATATGGAAATTGGTGGGCTGTTGCATATCAGCACTTAAAATTGTGGGTCGTGTTGATAGCATGAAAACTCTGTGGCGCACTTTCTACACAGTACTTTATATTCCATCTGTCAGGGTCGGGTTTGTGGGGGTATGCCTGAAGATCAATGAAGCAAGGACCAGAACCCAGGGTATGTTTTTTAGGAGTTCTCACGGTGTAAGAGAGTTGTTTTGATTTGTTTTTAGCAAAATATATTATGTAATCACCAATGGGGTTTTCTGTTTTGCTCTTCAGGGTTGAAGTCGTATTTATGATATGTCCAACGTGGAAACCATGACTATTAAGTTTATATATACTTAACTTCATCTGTCCTTCTTTCCTTCCACATTGCTGTCACTCTTCATTTTGTAAATCATACTGCAGGTACTAAAAGAAATGTCATTGGACTGCCAGCATACTTTTAAGAGTTTAATTTGCAATTGTTTTTTATTGATTTTATTTGAAGAAAATAACATTCCACATGATTAAGTCTAATTTATACAACAAAGAAAAGTAACATTAATTACAATCAATACTTAATAAACCAGAATTCAGCCTCCACCAGAGAGAAAGAGAGGAGAGCCAACAGCAGGAGCAAATTTTTAAACACAACAAAGAAAGGAGAACTGTTCTTTTCCCCTAAATAAATGCTTATTCTAAAAAAAAATTTAATTAGGTCTTGACATATTTAAAAAATGTTTTGAACAGATCCTCTAAGTGAAAATTTGATTTTTTTCCAATTTCAAATAGTATAGAGCATCAGTTACCTACTGGCTTATAAACGGTGGGCTGGGATTCTTCCAGTTGTGTAAGATAAGTCTACATGCTAGTAGTGCGGTAAAGGCAATTCCAATCAATCTGTCCTTCTCCACTTTAAGCCACTCTGGGAGTCCAGCAAACGCAACTGTTAATGGCTTAGGAGGGATTGTGACACCAAGGCTGTCTAACAGGCATTAGAAGGATGTTAATTTGGTGCACACCCAGAACATATGGCCCAGTAAGACTGGAGCTCGATTGCAGTGTTCACAGGTTGAGTCCTGCCCTGGAAACCTTTTGGACAATTTTAAACGAGAAAAATGTGCTCCATAAAGATTTCACGTTGAATGACTGACTGCTTGGCACATGTGGAACACTGGAGTGTATTCTATGCATGGCTGCCTTCCACTCCTTTTCTGAAAAATATTAAGAGAAATAACCTTTCCCCACCCTACCCTGGGATCTTTGAAAGGAAGGGACTTTAAAATGTTTTTCTATATTATTAAGATATTGTCTCAGCCTTCAAGAATGATCAGTGTTTCTTCTGGAGTAGAAATGGGTGGGAGGTGAAAAAAAGTAGGTGGGATCATTTTAGCAAAATTTGTAATTTGAAACTATCTGAAAAATTGTGTTGATGGGAAGTAAAATTGGAAGGTTAATTGTTGAAAAGAGGCAAAGACATTATCTATATATACAAATCTCGTAAGTGTTTTAATCCGGGACGGTTTCCAAACATTAAATACTGTGTAGGTTTGAGGGGGTAGAAGATGATTGTCATGTAGAGGTGCAACAGATTAAAGCTTCTCTGCCTTAAAATGCTACCTGCATTGGTTGCCATATTCTTGAGTGACTGATGGAGAATTTGTTTATTAGTGTTTTGATGATAATTTATGTTTGCTGGGGGAAAAGGCAGGGCACATGAAAAAGTACAGCAAGATTTTATTTCTATTGCAGATCATGATTGTGTATATTCATCATTTGTGTCAATTTCCAGGTCTTTATGGCTTGTTTATTTGCTCTGAAAAAGAAGCTTGAAGAGTTTAATTTGCAATTATGTTTTAGCCAACCTCAAGTAGAGATAGCAGTTGGTGTGCCGTGTAACTAATAGATTGGAACAGACAGGTGGCATCTGCAGGAGAAGAATGCAGTCTCTATTTCTGGACTGTTTTTCCTCTATAAAATGTAATATACTATTATGCTGCATCTGATGCATATTCCAGATTGTCACATCCTTAAAAATGAAATGGTGGTGGTGACGGTTGTCACATTTGTCATGATACACATTTCAAAACGAGGCTAAAAGCCTGCATAAAAAAAAACTCACAAAACTCTGATTACATTGTTGCTTTTTCTCTATCAATTATAATTTTGTTTTGTTCGGCAGGCACATTTTACCATAAAAAGTGTAGCGCTACAGTACATGCTACGTGACACATTTTGTATGGGGGATATATACAAATAGGTCACAGAAGTGTTTGAATTTAGCCTGAAATATGCCTGAAATTTCTTAACTTTTACAGAACCTCAAGGAATCTCAGCCACACACTCCTACTGTATGTGTAGTGCCGGGCAGTTACACTTTCCTTTAGAAATCATTGTAAACCAGTGAGATTTGCAGTTTCTGTTCCACAAATAAAACTCATTAGCCATTTTGCACTTTTTAAATAACACCTCATCAGGGTAACATGATCTCTGACCTCACCGTAGGGCAATTTTCACATGAACAAACATCTCCTAAAAATGAGAAGTAGAGGGTTTTAGGAAAGATATCGAGGGGGAAAGTAATCTTCATGAAAAGAAAATGATGAGAACCCAATGTGACATGAAAACAACTAACTAAAAACGATTTCTTTAATTTTATGAAATATTCATTTGTGTGTCTCTATATTTATGCGATGACATGAATTAGATGAATGCAAAAAGGTTTACATTCCACAGTGTTTATAACTGAATAAACATGAATAACATGAATGCTTCTAAGGGGTCACTGTACCCTGGCATAAAGTCCCAACAAGAGTCCAAAATGTCCATTTTTTTTCATTATTATTTTAAACAAACACCAATGAAGTAGCAAATACAGGGAAATGAAAGTATTACAGTAAACTAGCAAAAAGCGGAACTCTTTCAGTCCTGCTAGGGCTTCCTATACAGGTTATTACTTTCTGTTTGTCAAATGGTTGGACTTCCGTATTTTCCCAGATTCTGTTGCCAACAACTCCCTAGACAATGAAATGTAAAATTTACTACCAAAGAAAAAAAAATCAAAAACTTCAGCTTGCATACTGTAATGACTGCCAAGATGTTAGAAGTGTCATTTGTAGTTAATGTTATAGAATATTAAGAAAATTATTGTAAACTGGGTTACCTGGAAGTAAGTGTTATTTGCTTTTGAAAATGCTATAATATAACAGAATAAATACTAATAAATATTAATAAAATACAAGGTGATTGTATTTTCTAATTGTTTAATGATACAGTACCTTGTGAAATGGCTTGTACGACACAGTGTGGATTCCCAAACCTCTCATTCTGGTACCTCCCCACTAGGCCAGGGTAAAAATATTTAATTTCCGATTATTTAAACAAATTCAATATTGATTCTCAAAGTTTCAAGATCGATCTTGTGAGTCTCTATCCTGCTCAATTCTTATATATATATAGATTTTTGCTTATCTTCAGTTTTGGCGTGTGATGCAGTAGATGTTGCTAATGTGCCTGTTTAAGGCTTTCTATGAAAAAACACTTTATTATCTAATCTGTGCCTTCTGCATTTGAATCAGAAGTGTGGACTTCCTACAGATTCAAACAGTGCGTCAGTAAAGAGCAACTGAATAAAACCAAAGCCATATCTCAGCTGTGCAGCTCAGATGTTAAGTATTGTTGCAACACAACAAATTTGAGAAGTCATTTATCCCGACATCATCAATAACCGTAATCTCAGTCGACATCCAAGCAAGTAAAGCCTAAACAATCCACACTGGAGACGGCGGGTAGCTCCACGCTTCCATTTAATTTACCTCATGGCCAAAAAATAACAGAATCTATCAGTTTTCATCTGTAAAGATATGAGACTCTGCACCATTGTTGAAAATGAAGGCTGTGGAGACTGGCCCGGACACAGACAGGCGGACACGTCCATTTCACCCACAACACGTTTATTTACAACAAAGTTACACAAGTGCACCACAAAAAAACCCCAAAAGTTCCCAAAGTCCTGGCCACACAATGCCTTTCTTCCATTTCAGGCCGCCTCCTTGCCTCCTCCAGCAAGCTCAGTCCTCTCCGCTCCCGACTCTCGCCCTGAATGAAGGGAGGCGGCCCCTTTTATTATCACCCGGATGTGCTCCAGGTGGGTTCCGGCAATCACCCGCCGACACGCCCCTTTGTGGCGGAAGTGCCAGCTGCATCCCCGGAAGCACTCCAGGTGTCCCTGCTCTTCTTCCCCCCAGCACTTCCTGAGTGCTGAGGTCCAGGGCTCCCAAGGCACGGGAATGCCCCCTGGCGGCGACCACAGGCCCCTACAGGGTTGAGCTTCAAAGCTCTGTGCCCGTGGCCCCCAAAGCAACCAGAATGGCGGCCCCCACGTGATCCAGGGCGCACGTAGACCCTCCTCCGGTCCCTCAAGGCGTCCCGGCCAGGTCGTTGCCCCTGGCATCCCTGACAAGGCTTTCCAGAAATGATACAGGTTTTTGAACTGCAGTATGCTATACCAACCAGAAAGCAAACGAGTGAAGTTATTGTACCTAAGCTTTATGAAGATCTTGAGCAAAGTATTGCCACGTCTCTCTCAGGTCAGTGGAGAGTAGCCCTAACTTGCCACAGCTGAACATCCAGGGCAGAAGATTCCTACATGACAATCTCATGTCACTCCATTAAAAACAACTGTGTTGTAGACAGGAGCACTGCATGCCAGTCAGTGTTGGTGGCTGTTCCAAAAAACTTTCTAACATTTCCAATTAATATTTCATTGTGTGACCACGTCAATCACAATCTTGTGTGTTGGTAAGTCCAATAAATGTGGCTTCTCAATGCGCCTCACTCGGCCAAGCAGGCAGACTATTGTAGGAATTTTCAGAGCAAGCTGCGATACCAGAGTGAGCTTGTGAACAAATATCCCCAGAAGATGCACAGTACCGATCATATCAGTGGTGTCGTTAGTCATGATGGCCGGTTCTTTTTATTTTATGTTCCATTCATCCAAGAAAGCTGTCAACAAGCATCAGCTCTAGATCTTCATTTTAAAAATTTTTTCTGAGAAGGAAGTGTAAAGACATTTTTGGGACTAATTAATGTGATTGATAAGCCTGAGCAAATGAAGATATGTGTAACTTGTAGAATTATAGAAAGACACGAGTTATCTCGCTGTGTCTTTAATTTCGTTCTAATTCAAGATTATTTTAAATGTCCAAGAGGGGAATAAATTTTGCTAACACTTTAGTTGAAAGGTGCCTACATGGGGATTCATAACACATGAATAGGTTATTGAATAACATACTTATTATTTAACCATCCATCCATTATCCAACCCGCAATATCCAAACTACAGGGTGACAGGGGTTCTGCTGGATCCAATCCCAGCCAACACAGGGCGCAAGGCAGGAAACAAACCCTGGGCAGGGCACCAGCCCACTGCACTATTTGCAAAAATTTATAACAAAAATATAAAAAGCAAAACAAAAAGGACTTTAAAACAGTTTGTCTAAAGTGGCAATCCAATGCAAATAATTTAGTCCACAATCCAGACATTGAAGTCCTCAAAAATTAGAACCAAATAATTCAAAAACCAGAAAAAACACACAACGCTTACAGTAAACACTCTCCATAGACAAGACAAAGTCAGTATGAGGAAACGGAGCCACTAGGCCCAATGTAAAGGCTAAGGGGGTCTCTCAGCTACTGTGTCAAGAGGTCCACAAGGGGAAAGGCCCGTTAAGGAAAACCACTAACAAACACATCATGAACATAATATAGCATGGTAGAGGAAACAATAAACCAAACAATATTCAATAATAAATAAAATACTATAAAGAAAACAGAAATTACAAAATTAAACTCAAAAGTTGATAGTATTAAAACATAAATCAAAAATAAATGATAGGATAGGACCCTGACTATTTCCTAAAACTTGTAAGACCATGCAGTAGCTTTTTTCTCTTCAGTTTCAGGCAGATTAATTTTATGACAGACAGACGTGATATTTTATTTTTAAGGTTGCTTTATTTGATCCAATTGGTAATTCCAAGTTTTTGTTTTCCGTATAAGATCTCGTTTTTGTGCCAACCTCATTTGTTCAGTTTATTTACTGATATGTAGTTTGAATGTTGAAGATGTTATTTTCGGAGATCTCCTCTGCTGTGTTCACTCAAAAGACTCGTTGATAAGGATGCCAAGTTAAGTGATGGGCGCATTAGAATCATCTCCATGACACATCACTCATTTAATTATAATTCATACCCATTTATTCCAGTGTAGGGTTACTGGTGGTATTGTTGTAGCATTGAATGCCAGGCAGGATCTAATTCTGTACCAGGACCTGGACCACGCTCACTCACACTCACACACACACTCACTAATGGCAGGCACATTTAGAGTTATCAGTCAACCTTTAGCGTTTAGGAATAAACTCGAGCACCTGAGATGGACATGGGGAGAGTAAACAGAATTGTCACAAAAGATGAGTGTGCCATGGATTTGAAGGCAGGAGTCCTTGCTTGATTTAGTATCGTCCTCCATGCCTTACATGATTCCAGAGGCTTTGTGTGTAAAGTGAAGCTCACAGATATTGTTGTTACCAGTTGAGCAATGGTGCAGGCAAGTGAAGTGCTTAGGTTTGAGTCCATTTTTTATTATTTTGGCCATAGAATCCAAGTGACCTCTGGGTGAAATAAATGTGCCCATAAAGCACAAGGAAAATAAAAAGGCCCTCATGTTGATAATGCTGCGGGTTATATTACACATTTCCTGGAGTTTATTATGATTTCTGGAGGTGCAGATCTTGTGCCTTCCTTAAGCACTTTGAGCTACTTTGTTTGTATGAAAGTGTGCTATATAAATAAATGTTGTTGTTCTCCAGCAGTCTTGTTGGAATTCTACTCTAAGCCTGGATGGACTAAAAAAAGTGACAGCTACAGGAATACATTAAAAGAAAGATCTAAAAGGCAGATTTGTACTCAGGAGTACGTGTCAAATGATCTGGGAACAGGGCTGTCTTGCCATTGCAGCAGGTTTTTTGCCAGTTGTTTCTGCTGTGCTGTCATTTTTTTTATAGTGGCACTTTTGCTTCAGCAGTTGTGAGGTAATGTATCACCTTTTTAGTGCTTATCAGTTAAACTGCCAGTCTAACAAGTAGTACAACTTTCTAAAAGGTTCCAGTGTTTTCCCTTGTCATTGATTGGTGGAATTTCAGATCTGGAAGGTTTTTTGTTTGTTTTTGGTTAAAAGTTTTCATCCGTCTGGTCTTGTCACTGTGGTGCGGCAGGGCCTCAGTGCGTCAGCTGCTCTAAGTGAAGGCTTGCTTTATGCCCCATAGATACTGGGAGAGTTCCCTTTGTTTCGGAGTAACTTGTGCTTGGTGTTACCCATCATCTGTGCATCTCCTTGTTTATTTATTGTATCTTTTTAGCAGGTTATTTGAATTAATTGGGTGACACAATAGTTGGTCATAAATCAACAAATTCACTACTGAAGGACTATGGATGGTGTTAACCACCTCACAATATCGTCCTGAAATTATTGTTTTTATATCCATGCATTTTCTGAATCTGTTTAACCCAAATTAATCACAGCCTAGAACCAGAATCTGTCAGAGGATTATTTCATTACTCACTTCGACTCTTACCAGGCATATTTTGATTTTGGTAACTAAATAACTAGCAGTCCTTTAAGATGGGAGTGAAAACGTGGAATAACTGAAAAAGAAATCCAAGGACACAAGAAGAACAACACGCAGATACCACATGAAAAGTACCTTGGCTGGGATTGGCATCCTGTCTGCCAAAGAAAAACAGAAAGCATATTACCTGAAATTGTTCATTTTTGTATTTTTATCTTAGTTAATTTATTTTTTATTATGCACCAAGTACTCTGCCAAAAAATGTTACCTGCCTTGCGCCACTGCTGCTAGGATAGACTCTGAACTGTTTGGATTTTGTATTCCATGTATAGTATGTCATTGTAAAATATGGCTCATTCAATGGGTCATTTATATTTTTAAAAATTGCAGTTTTTAGATAATAATAACAACTTAACTAGAAAGTTCTAATGCTTAAAATGTGTTTTCTGCAAAAAAAAAAAAACAGCCATTGCTGTCTCTTGCATTGTCTTTTATTTTAATAATGGCTATCGATTAGCAGCAGCGTCCTTACCTCTTTTGACATGTTTATGCTTGAAAAAGGAAAAAGCATTTCTGATCCAGAGGAAATGAATTATCCAGTGCAGTGACATTTACTAATAAATCTGTCCATCCGTTCACATTGCGTACTTAGTGTCTCCAGGGTTATCGGCAGCTGAAGTCTCTCCAGGGACTGCTCAGGTTTGACATCTCTCTTTACGCAGTCTATTGCGGGCATGTTGGATTTTCTTTAACTGAATGTCATTGCACGCTATAATCCTCCATGACTGACGCATAGCGATACTCACTCTATCTCCTCTCAAAACAACAGCGAGTGCTTGAATTTGTATGAAGTTGTTGCATTAACAATGAGTACAAGGTGCATTACTTTCTCATCCATGCTTATTCCCCATTTTCTCTGTTTTTGGATGCTTTCAGTGTTAGTAACATCCAACCATATTTCTGAAGCACAAGTCAGGAGATCTCGTGTCTCCATTTACCGGCCTATTTCACGTCAAATCCAGAGCTGATCTGAGCCTTAGTCACTTGTTATGTTTAAGCACAAGTCCTGAAGCTCACTGGGTATCAGAAATTCAACTGATGTAAGCCTGTTGATGAATTGTAAGTGTTACATCTATTAACAAAAGTAACAGAAGAAGCTGGAAACAGTTGTTACTTCAGACTCATTTGATTTATTTCTAGCCAGGTTATTGTCCATTTTTTTTTAGTTTTATTTCTGGCCACAGTATTGAATTTGAATGAATGAAATTACAGAAAAACATCCATCCATCCATTCCGCTATATCCTAACTACAGGGTCACAGGGGTCTGCTGGAGCCAATCTCAGTCAACACAGGGTGCAAGGCAGGAAACAAACTCCGGGCAGGGCGCCAGCCCACTGCAGGGCTCACACTCACACACCAGGGACAATTTAGGATCGCCAGTGTACCTAACCTGCATGTCTTTGGAGTGTGGGAGGAAACTGGAGGACCCGGAGGAAACATGCAAACTCCACGCAGGGAGGACCCGGAAAGCGAACCCGGGTCTCCTAACTGCGAGACAGCAGCACTACCCACTGCACCACCGTGCCGCCCATTATAGAAAAACAAAAAGTAGTAAAATAAAAATTGCCTTGAATCCAATCCATCATTCCATTTTCTAGATCCTCTGAGCGCCCCGAATATGTCTTTACATACCAACAGGCATCACACCACACTTCACTCCTCAGTGATCTACACATGTTTGGGGAATGAGAGAAAAACTGGAGCAACCAGACCTGGATCTGATCCTCTTTGAGTCTACCACCTTAGTAAAGTGAAAAAAATGAACAATATTTTCACTACCCAACCAAAATATGCCCACTTATAGGCCACTAGGGCAGAGTGTATTGGTGTTTTTAATTTAGTTCAGTTGACAAATGAACAAGTGAATCTGTAAGTATTTTCTACGCTTGATCCAAATAAAGATTAAAATGTGTATGTTGTATTTATGATGTCAGCTCATAAACATAAGCATATGCTGCTTGCTTCAGGCTAATTTAGAGTCCCTGTTGGACTTTCAAAACCCTGAAACATACTTAGCGATTGTATTTGCCCAGAAAGGCGACAGCTTTATTAGAGCTAAAATCAAATTTGGAATAGACATCATTGTAAAATGCAACAACACACAATAAAGACACATGAAGTGTTTATATTTTATATTTTCTAAAGAAATACCAGAACATAGTAACATAAAACACAACTATTAAATGTTTATCCATTTAAAACAGCAAAGAGCTAGATTAGCATGCCCAGTCTTTGCGTGCCACTACCATCGCTAACTGACACTGAGGAGGGACTGATGATTTTTAAGCCCACCAGTATTTTGCACCTAACTTTTCACTTCAGCCTACATGATTTGCTGCTGCTGACTGCACTTGTGCGCCACTTCTCAATGCTGCCAGTCCTCATCTCTTATGAGTTTCACCCTTCAATGCTATCCACTCCCTGGATTTTACATGTACGACTAAATACAGCAAGTCTCAGTTTTCATGTGTGCTGCTGCATAATGCTGTGGCCTCTCGTATTTTAACTGCACCCTTTAATTTGCTGGCACTTTGTATGTTGGGATCACTGTAGTTTGTCAGTAATAGAAACAGACAATGGTGAGACAAGCTTTAAAAGGTCCAAACAAGAATCGTATTCTTCAGTCATTAGTGCATAAACTGAGAACTGCTTGAACAAAAGTCAGTGCAGTCTATTTCAAATGAAAGTGTGGGCTTGAGTTGTGCACAAGCATACCTTACACATCAAGCCCAACTACTAGTGACTTCATCTTAGGACATGGCGTCTTTTATTATTCACAACTGTGCCATCTAACCTGGTGCTGTTCCTTGGGTAGGGGTGGTAGATTTCTATTTCAGTACTCAATAATGGACTGCTTAGGACTTACAGAGTGTCACTGAATTTGTTTTGCCGATGTGCTCGCCTCGCTTCTGTGTTAGCGACTAAGCGACTTTGTCTTTCTTCAGAGGTTTCATTTTGCTGACGTGTTGGCCTCGCTTGTGTATCCTCTGAGGTGGAGCCCTTACCCCGACTCCACGCGTAGATGTTTATATATAAGATAATAATTTTATTCTTGTCTCCACTCAGCTGACGGTGACTGAGGATCACTCTGGTGTGTAAGCCATGTAGTAGTCACGCAAGACCCATGCCCTTCAGCAGATGTGTGAACGAAGACATGTTGGTCTGATTCCTTTTATTAACAGCAATCAGAGGTCCATTCCAGTGCGTGAAAGCCATTACAGATCACAGTGAGGTTAGCGGTCAAGTAGACAGGAGTGCCTCCCTCATTGAGTTATACCCGTGGGATTTGGGTAAATGATCTTCAAAATCCAGCTGTTTTGTTGCATTACCACACCTGCACAATGCTAGAAGTTGTGAAGATGAACAATTGTGGAAGAACTTTAGAAGAAGGTGTTGCAAAGTGAGCTCTTCTCTGATGACTTCAGGACAATGGTAATTGTTCTTGGTTTTCATTGGTGTATTGTATTGTGCTAAATGTGACCTTGAAATAAAGTACAGCATCTATTTATATAAAAGCTCTATTGAAAACACACAGCCATTAGTCTAATCAGCAGCTCATTTTTTTGTGATTTGTTCCATACGATCAATTTTCAGTCTGCACACATTATTTCCAAAAGGCAATTTCTGAAAAGTACCGTGTTCTCCCCTGGGTTTTGTTGTGCAGAACCCTTGATTAGAACCCAGCAATGTCAGCAAGTTGCTAACAGCCAAAGCTTTGATTCCTGGCAAAGAAATGTTATGTTTAATACTGGAGTGATGAAGGCAGTCAAGTCCATACATATTTGTAAATATTTAAACATATTTGTTAAAGGAACATGGACAGACTTCTCAATCATAACGATGGAGTGTGACCAAGACCAACTTTAGGAGGGGTAGAGAGGGGGTTTTATATGCATTCGGTTGTTTAGCTACTTCTGCAGCAGAGTGGCAAACTCTCAAGAAAATCATTGACCTTGTTGACTGCAAATTAAATCCCAGAGAGAAAATCAACAGGGTGGGAATTAGACGAAAGCCTGCCATTCAGACAGAGCAGAAGTAAGTCGGCCATCTTCAAATGTGTCTCAGCTTTCATGGCCACCTCTGATAATTTCAACCTTTCAGCTAATGTCAAAGCTTCAGATTTTATATCAGAGATCTTGTGTGACGCCAAATATAGTGGCAAAGCTGCCAATGGGAATCGGTCCTGATCATTAATCTGTAACAGGAAAGAATTACGTGTACCCTGCAGACAAAACCCACCCTAAAACACTGTACCATTCACGCCTAGTCAGGCTTCTGATTAGTCTGTACCCAATTCCGAAAAACAAAGAAAACAATTAACTTGTCCTTTGAAAAATCAATTCCCTAAAAACTGATTTTACACTTTCCAAACCGTTACATTTTCAAGGTGTCAAAATGAGGGCGCTGAAGGCATTGGTGGCGTACATTAATGAAGTCCTTTCAGTTGTGTCTGTGCATATCCATGTGCTGGTTCATTGTGTTACGCCCAGGATGTACATTATGGATGTATTAGCCTTATCACAGCATTTCATGCAATCAAACCGTAACTTGCGACCACCCCTGAAAATGTTCTGAGACTATCATCATGAGAAATGGAATGGTTTGCTCCTTTTGCCTTGAAAATGTCTCAGTTTGGTCATTTTATGTCTTTTGGAAACAAAATGTTGAAGGGTTTGAACATATCAACACAGTTGTTGTAGAAGACTTTTTATGTATACAGTATATATATATATATATATATATATATATATATATATATATATATATATATATATGACACCCTGCTGTCCACTCGATCACACTGCGTGCTGAAACTGATGCAGGAAACATGGGGTGGTATTGACAGTTTATTTTGTTTATTAGTAGCAAGTCCTGCTTAAAGCATCATACCGTTGTTGCTACCAAAGTGCAAGCAGCAAATCTGGTGCTACTCCTTGTACCGTGGTTGGTACACATTACTTCTTAATCCTGTCATCGCTCCACTTTCTCATGTGCCACTTGTAGAGTGCACATGTGCCAATGAGCAGACAGATCTTCACCTTGTTGTATTTTGTGCCACTTGCACATCAGAGACTGTGTGCTTCTACGGTGAAGGAAAACTGCAAAAATCTCAAACACAATAATCAAATTAGAAAGAGTGCAATATTTACTTGTGTACACAGTTTCTTATTAAATGAAAGTCACACCAGCAGACACATTGATTCAGTTATGAGAGTGGAGGGAGTGCCGTGCAGCAGACAGCATAGCTCGTGCATACAGACTTCCATCTCCAAAGGTTTTTGTTTTCTCTCACAGACGGACTTTCCTAAGATGTGCTCTGCCCGTTTTTTTTTTACACATGTCCTGCTTTATTTTACGCTTTTCATTCTTGCCCAAGGAATGCTCATTTTTCTGATGAACACTCCTACCTAAACGTTCCTTCTTGCTGTTACGCCTCTCTTGCCATAAAAATGTGGCTACTCCCTCCCGGATGTCAGTGATAACAGGTCCTTTGATAAAAGGAGAAGTAAAGCACTAAACAAAGCCAAGGCCAGTATTCTTGCCTACGTTTTTTCACATCTGGTATCAACGATAAGATTTCACCTTAATGTGACTGTTTTTAATAAAGATGGTTTCATTAACGACAAATCCCATATAATGCTTACTTTGACACAACATATGGTACAAATATGCTTTCTAATGCCATTCCAATAGAACAGAAGACAAGCAAGAATAATGATTTTAATTCTTTAAAAAAAATCTTGATGAAATAAAAGTACATAGATGGTGTCCTGTGTCAAATGACTGAGTCAGGACCTGCGTTTACAGACTTCAACCTGCTTCATCGTAGGCTCTTGCTTTACACACATTATTGTCGGAATAAGCTATGGCACCTCAGCACCAGAAAATTACTGTTTACTAAAATTTAAAATGGAATTATAGATTAGATATTATAGAATAAGAAACTGTATGGAATCTTCTGTATCAAGATCATTTTAGGTCTATTTTTTTAAATTTGTATTTTTTTATATAGCTGTCATTTCATTTTCAATTTAGTTTTATGAACTGTTGACCATTCCTACGTTAGTTTTTATTTTTGTTGACTTAACTCAGTTAGATTTTATTTTGGGAGAATCATTCCAGTTTAGATCTCTTGTTAAGTTTAGGAAATGTCCATTGGGTGAAGATCAAGAAAGGCACACTGTGCCCACAGTACAAGGCATAGTAAAGGGGCTGCATAGACTTGCAGATTTGCCCATAAAAGACTCCGTGAGGCTCTTTTCACTCCAGCCATCCATACAGAGAGTTGTCTTCTGAACAAGTTATAAGATTTGTCAGATTGTGCCTTGTGACAGTGTCTTTCTGTTTGATTCAGGTTTAAACTGCCTAGTTCTGTTTGCTTTGGCAGCACTACGCACTTTAAGTTTTGCATCAGGTAATTTACACAAAACTCCTGGTGAATGGCTGTGCCAGCACACTTTGTGCCATTTTGGGTTTGATCAACTGAGGTGGCCAGACAGCAGCTTTGTGATTGGTGACCAACATAATCAGGTAGATTTGTATTTTTTCAGCATGTTGTGGTCCTTAACCTCTTTGTAGACTTCTTCTTATGAATGTGCCTCATCATCTCTTAACATTCTCCCAGTTGTCACTGTCACTGGCACATGTGATGTTCCCCTAGACAGCACTGTCCCATTTATGACCAGTTCTTTGCTGCTGGTCCATGGACTCTCTGGGCACCTGACAGTCGTCATGATAAGTAGACTACCTAGTCTAACACTGCACAGCCACTTAGTGCAAGGGGGGACAGTCAACAGCAATGCCATCTCTAAGGCCTGGGCTGGTGTGGGCAATAGTTGTTCTTTGTGAGCAAAAATGTTCAGTTCCATTATTGTATGAGCACTAATTGCTCCTGCACCATATAATTACCCTTTCATGTGTAACAATCCAGCTTCTTTGTATTACAGCACTTGCTTTAAAATATTTTGTTACAGTGCTGTGTTTAAACTATTTAGGGGCAAATATTTCATCCTTTCATTAGTTCATCAAACTGAACAGATATCACGTCTGCTACTCTTGACCTTAGTGTATTACATACAACAAGATTATCATTGAAACATGATTTAAAACTACTACAAAACACAACCATGGATTTGTTTAAGAGTCACATTCTGGATTTGCTCTTTTTTTTTTCACTTGTTACGCTTCGTAAAAGAAGCCCAGACACAGACAGACACTGAGACACACGATGTCCAAATGCACACTAAATGTATTATTTTCCACCGTGCGTACTGGCACTTTGCCCTGTATCCAAACCATAATTACAAAAACAGTCTGTCCTTTTCTCAAACCCAACCCTAACCTACCCAAAAAACAATAGTTTTTGTATATCAGCGTGCCTTCATGCCACCATGGAGGGAGCTCACTCTCCAAGCCAAACAACTTGTTCTCTAAAATACTTTCCATATATCAACTCGCTGAAACATCTGTCCAAAAAGTTACAGTACTTATCAACCACAACACCAAGGAGTAATGCCAGTTCGTATTTTTCTCTTCAACCTCTGGACATTCCCATTCAGAATAGTTGGTAATTCTTAATTTATGGCATTGTAAATTATGATTTACACCCTCATCTCAAAGTATGGCAAACAAGAGTGCATTGAGGTATGCGGTGGGACTGGGACCCTGTCGGACTCAATGTAAGAGTCAACAATAGGCAGTCAGCACACGACAGATTACAAATGATGTGCAATGAAACTCCAATAAAAATGTTATTGCTTTGAATATGAGAAAAAAAAAAACCTTATTAAAAGCATATCTGTGTATTAAACATTTTTTGTGATGTAAACTTTTCTAAGCTTCAAATATCCAAAGAATATTGAGAAAGTAGAGCAGGAGCAGGAAGATGTGTAAAGTCCAATAGAGGAGAGAGAGAAGTCCGACATCTGGAGCAGGCGGTCACTGGTTTTAGATGAAGTTGGAAAGGAGCTGAGCTGACTTAGGTGAGTTTAAAGATAGAGATAGATAGATAGATAGATAGATAGATAGATAGATAGATAGATAGATAGATAGATAGATAGATAGATAGATAAAAATAAAAGGCAATATGATAGATAGATAGATAGATAGATAGATAGATAGATAGATAGATAGATAGATAGATAGATAGATACTTTATTAAGCTCTCCAACCACACTAAATATTTCACAGAGAAGCAAGATGTGCTGCATCCCAGCATGATGCAAGAACAACAGCAAACTTCTGTGTGAAGACATTTATTTTTAGGAGTGTGTAGTGGTAAAGAATTTGGGCAGCTTGCTCAGTACGTAATCAAATAAACATCTTCTGTTAACATATTTTAAATTACTTTTATTATTTCTTTATTTGTGGGGTAATTGTACAGAGTTCTTTTGAAAAACACGTAGCAGACAGGAGCTTTCTGAGTGCGGAGTACAGTTGTAATTTGGGTACAGTATGTATACACCCTGTAGCTGCGCCGCATAACTGCAACCACTTCCTCCTCCCTTGGTGCAGGTTTCTAGTTAGGGCTGAGGTGTCCATCGATGATTGGCTGGCCACATTGTCAATGTAAACAAAAATCGACGATTGGCTCCAAATATTTGCAGGTATTTCCTCACACCGCAGTTGTCACATTTGTTTCAGCTTGTGTGCCTCATGATAAATCTTTCAAGAAGTCTGATTCGTAGCAGGAGACGTGTGATTGTTGTGTTATGCATCACAGTCTTAAGAAGCCATTATATTTTGTTTGTAGGCATATGTAGCAGGGCTCAGAATACAGACTGTGCATCCCGGGTTGGGGAATGTGGGGTTTACCCAGTGAAGTACAATTTTTTTTTCTGTAACGTATCCTGAATTTTCCCCAGTACATTACGCACATCTGAATCTGCTCCTCGGAGTCGAAGTCAGGGCAGCTGATGGAACGGTCCTTACGGATGACACTGCAGTTGTGACCCGCTGGGCTGGCTACTTCAAGCAGTTGTCCAAAGCTGATCCTTCGGCTAGGACGTTGGATATCTCTGGGTCCATGGTTCTTGAGGCTGATCCCCCAATTAGCTGTGAACCACCCTGTCTCACTGAGATTACACAGGTGGTCAACCAGCTGAGGGGAGGGAAGGAAGCAGGGATCTGTGGTATCCTGGGGTGGAATTCTCCATGCTGGTGGTAAGGCCGTCCTCCTGGTATTGCAAGCAATCTTTGCTTCCAATTGGGAGATGGGCGTCATCCCAACTGACTGGAAAACGGGACTTGTCGTCCCTATCTGGAAAGGGAAAGGTGATTGCCTGGATTGCGGAAACTACAGGGGGATAACACTGCTGTCTGTGCCGGGTAAGGTCCTTGCTAGGGTTGACCACAATAGGGTCCGTGATCAACATCCTGAGGGTTCATGGGATCCCCTCGAGGTTGCTGGATATCTTGGCCGGCCTGTACACTGGTACTGTGAGTGCTGTGCAGAGTG
The DNA here is from genome assembly GCF_016835505.1 of Polypterus senegalus. Classification (NCBI taxonomy): domain Eukaryota; kingdom Metazoa; phylum Chordata; class Cladistia; order Polypteriformes; family Polypteridae; genus Polypterus; species Polypterus senegalus. The sequence continues at coordinate 296,451,207 of NC_053154.1, forward strand.
GAGGCAGGACCTCTGCGTTTTTCCCAGTTAATTCTGGGGTTCATCAGGGGTATGTTCTGCTCCTACTCTGTTCAATTCTTGTATGGATTGGGTGTTGGGCAAGGTCATGGGGTCCAGCGGCTGTGGGGCATCTGTTGGAGAAGAAAGATTCACGGATCTTGAATTTGACATAGCTCTGTCCTCCTTGAACTCTCAGTTCTTCCGCTTACTTCTACAATATATTTTCATTGGACATGGTTCCTGCCAAATTAGCTGTGCCCGTTCCCTAAAAGTCTTTAATTTGGTTTTGCTTGAACTTTCTGTGGCACAGAACATTGGGTCACATAACTCCAGTGTTGAGAAATGGCAGTCTGGTTCAGAGGTGGATGGCTGGTGTCGGCCATCGCCATGCCCACCTAAATCTGTGACTTGTTGTTTTGTTTTTCTTTCTTATTCTCCTCCCGTGCCTGCCATGAGGTTTGTGCCGTTTCCTGTGGCTTTGTAAGTAGCTTTGGTTTGGGCTGAAAGCTGCATGAGAGCGACAGGTGGAGCGTTATCCTAATTTAGCACACTGAAAAAAAAAAGTGATGATTCACACTTGATATTTTCAATCTGAACCAATATAATTCTTTTTAACTTATTGATGCCACAATTTTTAAGTTGAGGCAAATCATTTAGAGTGATTGGATGCAATTCACTTGTTTTTTTACTGAAGTAAATCTATTTTTTAAGTTGTTCTTCTTTTTTGGCAGTTGGAAAGCCATCAAACTGGAAAGATCGACCGAAAGAACATACAAGCGACCCCTCAAACACAGCACATGAACAACCTAAAATATTAAGTTAAATGAAATAGGATTTTTACGTTTATTCCCTCCACCATAACTTAATTTGGTACAAACAATTTTTTTTACTTTAAGATCTGAAACCAAATATTTCAAGCTGCAACACTAAATGACTAATCTTAAGTTGCTTAAAAGAGAAAATTTACGTTGAATGGACAACATCAATGTTATACTTTATTCAGTGCATTTTGATTCAAAACTTGATGAAATTGTTCTCTTTCTTGTTTGTTTTACTGATATTCTAGTATGCTGGCTTATTGATTCAGTCAGTCGAGTGCAGTTTTATACAGTACAGCACATTTCTCAGTTATCACAAAGTAGTGTGTAACACAAGTCAGCCTACCTGACAATATATTGTGGGAAAAGTAAAAGAATACAAACAGTACGTCGTCAAAAGAAGGAAAAGGCGTCCCTGCTCAAGACAACAATGCGCTTTCAGAATTCACAGTTTATCATGTCGTGCTACTGTTAATTATAAGTAAGCACCTGTAGCTTGGCTCACTTTTTAATTATTAACTCTCCAGAGAGTGAATGAGGGAAGTAAACATCAGAGGCTTATCGAGAAGAAGCCCACAAGTATATTTGTTGACTTTTCTGAGAACATTTTCAGCGTTTGAGCAAAGTTTCCTCAGCTCACTGGAATTGACCATCTTGGGTGTTTCTGCAGATTCTCATGGGTTAGCGTTAGCTGGAACAACTGCTTGTGCTCAACTGCTTTCTGAGCAGCAGCTGTCATCCTGCCCAGCTTGTAATTGTATTATTGGTACGGCTTTTCAGCTATTAATTATGAATGTGCATACTAGGATGTTGACCGTGGGCGTATTTCTCTTGCTGTCTTCTTTTCGTTTGCAGGAAGTCCTTCATATGTTAAATGCACGTGAAAGGAAGAGAGCAGTTTGGAAGGGACCTGCTGGTTTTTACCATCTAACTGTCCTTTCTAAAGGTTAGGCAGACATAGATGTCTAGTGGCTACGACATCTGAGTTTAAATAACCAGGGGCCTCACATAAAACGTACTCAAACAGAGGTACACACACAAGACATTTCTTAGGCAAAAGTCGGCATTTATAAAACGCAAACTTGCTGTGGAAATGTTGCTCACAGTTACATAAAGTTTTGATCCTCTGTAAGTCCTATGCAAACGTTTTGGTGTTGACGTTTTAGCTACTCCAGACAGCAGGACAATGGAGTGAATAGAAAATCTCGTTTCATTGACGCTTCACTAACATCCTGATGTCCAGTCATCCATCCATTTTCTGACCCCAGTTCTTCTAGGCCTGTAATGGAATAAGGACTGCATGGTGTTGTTTGACATGTCGGCTGCAGCTCAGCTCACATCTCCCATAGGACGGCTGTTATAACTCGGTCGTCATCACAAAAAGGGACACAAATACCATTCATGATATTTAGATGACAGGAAATGTTGTGTTCTTAAGTGTGTTTGTCTGGATGTTTCAATTGTGGCAAAACGTACTTACAGTGTAACATTCAAGTGTGACTAAGTTAACTGATTTGAAAGTTGGAATGTTTTCTCTTATTTATTTTCTCTTATGCTTCAACAAAGAGACACAATCACTTTTTGTTTTTTTTTAAAGATTTTGCAATGTGCTGTGTGTGATGGAGATTTGTTTAGACCGCCATGCCGCTGTTTTTACAGGCAGGTATAAGCACTGGCATGTGTGCACAGCCATTTGAATCGCTCGGGCCACTGCTGATGGTCAGTTTGCCAAATGGAGTGTCTGTCAGAGGTGTAAAAGAGGAACACACTGTGTACAACATATCCAAGTAACATCTCCTAAGCTAAATCTGAAACGATGAGCTAACATGTAATTGAAATTGTACAGTACAGTATGCGTTTAAGGAATCGGCAGCACTCAAGTGAGACTTGGTGTCAGCATTGGTCCTCCTTCCTCTAAACCCATATTTCAAGGACTGGGGGCAGCTGGAGCCTACGTGTAACCCATTGACGCTGGGTGAACACACACACACAAACATCAAGGAACGATCTTAGCACTGCCAGTTCACTGGAGTGAATGCATATGGACCCTCATGCAAAGTCCGTGCAGGAAGTACCTGGGATGCAGCCCCCAAATTCCTTATTGCCACTGCGTCACCGTGCGCCTGATCCATTAATTAAGATATTTACCTTAACTGTGGAATTAATAACTGAGGAAAAAGATCCTTTATTTAAGACTTATTTTAGTAACATAGTGCATCATCCATTTCACCAGGTGTCAGTAATACCTCAAAGTCGACATTCACTGAAGTTTCATTTCTTCCATTCTCCCATGGTTTGATGATAAAGATGCAATCCTGGAATATGGCCAAATTTAGATGGCGATTAGGGCTGGAATACTCAAAAATGAGGAGTTTTTAAGCCATACGTGGTTACTGGAGGGAGGTGATGAGGAGGGGCTAAAAGTGTGTGCGTGTGTTGATTTGAGATTTATACAAGAACTTGGTGTGCCTACGGGTTTATAAATCTTTTTTGTGTGTGTGTGTGTGTGTGCTGTTTTTGTCTTTTTATTGTAAGTAAAATTTTAGTATGAAATCTAAGCATTAATCTATATGTATACTGTATAAAAAAGCCAAATACCACTGACACACTCATCACGAAATCTCCCGAACCATGAGGACTTGGGACTTGAAATTTGGAATGTTACCCTTGGCCCATAGGAGCTCGCTAAGAAACGGTTTTAAAAATGTCGTGGTCCAAGCACGTTCTGTCTGTATGTCTGTCCGCTTTTCACAATAGAATTACTTAACTGATTTAGATCTGATTGTTTTCTATAATTTGCATCAACTTTCCAGTTGATTTTGCGACTTCTGTCATGGTGCTAAGTACCCGAGTTCGCTATGTGCCGATGTATTTATGCGAACCCAAGAGAGTGGCTGTGGGCCGAGAGCAGGGGGGCGGGGCCACGTGTGGGAGGGAGTGCACCTCACCTCCGCTTAGCTAGCTACCTGTTTGCTCAACAGACATTATCATCTAGAGATTGTTAAGGAGTAACGTGTGACGTTTTGGAGAGAGAGATTAGAGCTCCATGTGTTTTAGGGGGTAGCTACTGTTTGCCAGAGATATCACGGCCATGTGCTTTTCACCCCACGCGGGAAACGCTCTTCTGCCAGAGCTGAACACCATCAGATATAGTGCCAACGTCTATTGATTTTTAAAGTTTGTTCTGTTTCATTACTATGTGGGCGCAGCCACGGATACAGCTAGTGTTTTATACATGAGACCCTAGAATGCCAGGTCAGTCCCTACTACTAACTGTGTGACCCTGATTGACTCGCTTCATCTGCCAGAACTCACTCTGTAGGAATATCGACACCATTTTACTTTTCACTTACTTGTGAGTATTTTCTAATAAAAGGCATCAGCTGGGTTTATAAACATTTTTTATACAGAGCCTTTCTCGGTGAACAGAAATGTAGCAGCCAGTGTGGCACTGCATGTGGAGCTGATGTGTGAACTACAGGACCACCATTTCAACCCTTCATCCCCACTGACTCACTGCCACACGTATGCCGTTGCTTCCCTGACTGTACTGTACACATTGTGGCCAATTACGGAAACATGTTAAGATGATTTCGCAATTCTGAGTTGGCCAATTCAGTATGTGTGAGTGTGCCCTCCATCTCGCCCACAGTTGGCTCTCATTCCGTGTCTGATACTTGCAAGTTTTCTCTGGGTAAAAAGTGAGTTGTGCAGACTGGCACAACATCCAGGGCTGGTCCCTGCTGCCAGGAGGGGCTGTAGTGCCGTCAGTGCCTTCTGTGATCCTGGGAAATGTAAACTCAGTACCAAATAAGATCGACGAACTGGCAGTGCTGGTGAAAAATGTCAGAACCTACAGAGAATGCAGCTTGCTCTGTTTTTTTGTTGAAACGTGGCTAACGTCTATCATCCCAGATGCTAACGTGGAGCTACCCGGGTTTAGCACAGTTAGAGCGGACAGAGACGCAAGTACCTGCGGAAAGAAGAAAGGAGGAGGACTCGCTCTCTATGTCAATACAAAGTGGTGCAACTCAGGACATGTAAACGTTAAAATCTCCACTTGCTGCAGGGACATCGAACTGTTGGCCGTAAGTCTGCGCCCCTATTACTTGCCCAGAGAGTTTGGACACGTGATTGCTGTTATTGTTTACATCCCCCCTCAAGCGAACGCGGAGATGGCGAGTGACATCATCCATTCCGCAGTTGCTAAGTTACAAACGCAGCACCCTGAGGCACTTGTGCTAATCGCTGGAGACTTTAACCATGTAATGCTGGACAAAACATTACCTGCCTTCTCCCAATATGTGGACTGTAACACTCGGGAAAACAGGACTATCGACCTACTGTATGCAAACGTAAAAAACGCATACAGCGCCACCCCACTGCCTGCGCTTGGGAAAGCAGATCATAACCTGGTTCTGCTTCAGCCTCAATACAAACCAAGAGTGAGGGCGCTACCTACAACTACACGCTCATTCAGGAAGTGGTCTCCTGAGGCAGAGCAGGCTCTGAGAGACTGCTTTGGAACTACAGACTGGGATATCCTGTAGGGATCATATAGTGAGAACATTGAAGAGGCTGTTGAATGCACAACTGATTACATCAACTTCTGTATGGACATTGTAGTTCCAGTAAGAACAGTACGCTGCTATGCTAACAACAAGCCATGGGTTACAAGTGACATCAAGGGCCTTTTGAACCAGAAGAAAAGGGCTTTTAAAGGTGGTGATCAGCATGAGCTCAAGTGCGTGCAGAAGGAACTCCGAGTCCAGCTCAGGGCGGCGAAAGAGCAGTACAGGAGAAAGCTGGAGCAGAAGTTGCAGAACAACAGCATGAAGGAAGTGTGGGATGGGATGAAGATTATCACTGGCTGCAGCTCGAAGCGGGTGCCGCCATCGAGACAGACGTGGAGAGAGCAAACCAAATGAACAACTTCTGTAATAGGTTTGATCACAGTAACCCACTCTCACCTCGGAGTACTGCATCCTCCAACTATCCTTCTGCTGATACCAGCATAGGTGAGACATCATCAGCCTTCATCAGGTGCCCAACTGAAAATGAAGAGTGAGCAGAGAAAAAGCTGCCATTAGAGAAGGTGAATGAATGTTAGCCGGTCATTACGAGCTCGGTTTCTCTTAACTATACTATACGCCTGTCTTATGTAAGGGTGCATGATCTATTTTTGAATACTATTTATCCATTGTTTTTCGTAGCTAATTTGTTTTTCTTTGACATGTTGTAAAGCACTTGGAGCTACATTGTTTGTATGAAAGAGTGCTATAGACATCAATGTGGCTCTTGTTAGACAAATGTATGCTGCCAGGTTGTGACTGAACTTAACTTTACAACCTTAACAAACTGAGGTACGGATAAAAGTGAAAGGGAGGAGACGGTGGGTAAAGCAGGTGACACTAAAGACGACATGCAGAGACATATGTCACCTCTCAGCAGTCAGTTGAAGTATAACAATCTGAAATGTTCTTCAAAGTTGTTTCCTCAGACCGCAACCAAATCTGTTAGCTGTTCCCCACCTCTGTCATCCCGACTTTTGTCACATGTGCCAGCATGGCTTTGCTTCCCTCTTAGAAATGGCTTCTGCCACCAAGCCTCTGACTGACTTCAGCTTCCAGAGTGAAGTGCTGGCCTCCGGCAACTCAAAACATAGCACCACAGCACCACCCTGTGGCAAAGCGAGGCAAACCTGAATAAGTCTGGAAGTGTATCTGTTTGTAAGTTAACAAGAGTGTTGTGCTCCTCCTGAAGAATAAATGAAAACAAGACAAACGATAAAGTGTAGCAACATGGCAGGGGCTGCACTGTGCATTTTCTTAATGTAGTGTCTTGTCTGATGAACTCTTAAAACATCCATCCATTCCCCTGCTGCTACACTCCATCAATGATCCTGTGTCTTTCTCCATCTTTAAATAACGTCTTTCATGTTGCATGCTTTCCCAAGGCCACTTTCTGTGTTTAGTGCAATGCAGGCATACATTTGCACAACAGAAATTTCACTTGGCATCCCAAAAAGAATCATAAAAAAGGGAAATGGTGTGTAATTATTTTTTTGGTTGCTGTTGCTTAGGTAGCCAAGAGCATCAAGGCATTTTTAGTTTTCAGCATAAAATATAATTAATACATCAATACAAATAAGATTTATGGTAATAATTACAAAAAAATTGAGGGTGCCCACATTTCTCCAGTGTCTTCTTAACTTTGTTAGTGGACTTCTATTTTATCAGCAGGTACCCGGTATGTTCACCTCCTCGCTAACGTACAGAGACTCCAACTGCATGAAAAACAAACTGCAGAACTCGGCTGTGGTTCTCAGCGGGTTTTCTGGTTTTCTCTCCCGTCCCAATGATGTGTAGGCCAGCTGGTGAGTCTTAAGTTGATCCATTTTGGGTTGTGCATTCCCCGATGGACCCCTGTCCGCCCCCGTGTCTAACACTGATAGCAGTAGGTTTCAACTCCATACATCCTAGGAATAGAAAAAGTGGAATGAAAAAATGGATTAAAGAGCATATCAGCAGAAGTAAATGTGCCCGTTTTACTTCGGTCTTTGAAGTCGATTGTATTGTTATGAATGCTCAGTTGTTATAATTATATTCTCATTATCTGGATTGTGAAGCACCTTATATTAATGTAGACTGTGAAAGGAAATACTGTGTATAAAATTAGTTTAATAGATATGTATTAATTAGAAGAGGACGGCAGTCCACTCATCTCATCATGGGTACAGAAAGGCACACATACCAGACTTGGCCGTACTGTTGATGGCTTTGTACTTAGAAACTCACACTTGCCTTCTAACTAAATACAGCAAATCAGCTGCTTGGCTTGTTTTCTTTCCAAAAGGCACCTTCTGGCCTCCTCGTTGTAGCCAGCGATTGGCTTCAGACACTGACAGCTGCTAGAGGAGACTTAGATGACCAGACTTAAGCACTTTAAATAAAGAGGCTACAGGCAGATGAACATCATCTGGACTTGAGAAACTCAATTCTACCAAACCCGTCTGCCAAACATTACTACATCTATTCATTTACTCTATCTGTTATTACTGTATCTATTAATTTACTGTATCTGTTATTACTGTATCTATTACTACAGCTATTCATTTACTGTATCTATTACTACAGCTATTCATTTACTGTATCCGAGTGCAAGTTAAGAAGCAAGCCTGGGCTAATCAGCAAATGAACAGACGAGTGTACGGCTGTGTGGCCCAGTGACTACTCCACTGGACTTTAAACCGTAATCTGGTTAGTCTGGACCCTGAGCAGTCATTTGACCTGCCTGCATTCGAAATAAGGAAAAAAAAATCATTAAATAAGGCAAACAGTTGCACTGTAGCCAGTGGAGGCACACTAGTCTCAGATTCCTAGGTACCGAGTAGCCTTAAGATCTACTGTGTGGGTAAAACTGCCAGTCCTCAAGCGCCACCTCATACACTGGATGATGTCTTGGACTGCAGTGCACTTGTAGTCACCCTGATTACTATAATGTTATTGTGTAAAAAAGAATAAATATCTAATGTTTTTAAAAAGTTCTTTAGAGCTAGTTTAGGTTCTTCACTTTTCATCATCAGCCACCAACTCCTGGAATAAAAAGACACAATCAGAAAACAGACAGACCCCTTAATCACTTTTTAGCCAGTATGGGGAAAAAAACACCCTGCAGGTCCACAGCTTACACTAGCAGGAAAGAAGACGGCTTGAATGGCAACAACACACACACACCCACACACACACACCGCACTGTAGCGCTCTGCCATCCCCACATCTTTACATGGCCTGGCCTCAATGGCAGCACACCACATGAACAACTGCTTCTCCTGGACTGGCACCTGGCACATCCCTCGTGAGTCCACTGTGTGTGGTACCACCAGCACTTCAGTCCACACACATTCCAGCACGTCAAAGTGCTAGCAGTCCATTATGACGCTTTACAAATCAGTAGAGTGGGCTTGTAGGAACAGTCCTTAAGAAGGAGAGAAGAGCTGAGAGTTTTCCCTTGTAAACACCAGCTGGTCCGGCGAGTCCTCGGAGACGAGGCAACAACAGACATTCGCTGCCAGCAGGATGTGAAGCATCCCATTATCTGTATTTATATATTTTGGATTTGTTTTTGCTGCAGTCACTACTATTAAATACATAACTTGTCAACATTAGTATATTCTAAAATTGGTTGATTTTATTTAGTTTGTTTTGTGTATTTATACATTAAATTGATTGCATGTAACCTTTTGGAGCTTTTTAAAAACCTATTATTATATCTAAACTGTAATAATTTTAAACTGCTCTTTGAATATTATTGTGTTATAGTGTTTATTATGTATTTGTATTGTACTCCCATTTTCTTCAATTAATTATTAGTACTGTGAGTGTTAATAACTAACTTGGTCAGAAAATGGCAGGCTGGACGGGCCGGAGTCGGTCTGTCAGAGAGACGCTACTGTACGGCCCATCACTACACATCCTCAGTTATTGTCGGCCTCATCACTAGCCTGTCTTTGGTTTCCATTTCTGTCTTTTTTCCAATCTTTTTTAATTCTCAGAAGCCGTTAATGTTCTTATGTGCCAGAGATATTTGTGTTTTTGCCTTTTACTTTCCTGTGACATGTGGCACTGCAGCCCCTGTAGCTCTCCTTTGCTACCACATGTGACATTCCTCTCCAGCATGGCACCTGCTGTACCCACCCTTTCCCTTTTTCTTGCTGGGCACTCCGCCAAGGATTAGGATCAGCCTGGAGCTCCATTTATTCAGCCCTGGTCTTTTATCTTTATTAACTGTCATTTTTCCATGTTAGTTGTTGTTCTAATCATTTTATCGGGACTGCCAGCTCAAGGAAAGACGCAGCGTTGCAGTGACATCAGTCCACATGGCCGTAGCAGGTGAGAAGACAGATGATCAGGCTTGGCGTCTGCTAATTATTTGTGCCCGCTCTTGTGAAGCAGTGAACCGCCACTTTCCTCGATCCATCAGCCTTATTTATGAAGCCCTTTCTGTCAGGCTTCAGCACTTTTGTTGTGTTTGCTTTCTCTTTGTTTTTGTGTTCGTGAGAGCAGCCAAATGAGCCAAAGCGTCTCTGCATCTTTCTACCATTGACCAGCTGAGAATTTTCAAGAAGGGATAATGAACTCAATTAAAAGCGGGCAGGAGCGCGCCGACTCAGTCCCGTTACCACAGCAAGCGAGTGGGCATTCATGGCTTTTAAATAGAGCCGGCTATTTACTTACTGTTTTGTCAGACACACACTGGCATCAGCGTTACTGCCACCCTTTGTAAGTCACACTCAAAATATTTTGAAAAAGCCAGATTGTACATCTTACTAATCTGTTTTACAAAATGTGACCAAACTAAACTCAGTTTCGGCAGTCAGATGTCATGGTGGTCTCCAAGTGCAGATTTGCCCCTTTGATTGTCGTTTGCGTGTTTTCCACGGGGTCGTCTGGACCAGGGTGGCAGCTGATTTGCTGCCGGGTTTGCAGCTGCTTCTTGGCGAGGATTTGGCTCTCGAGCTTTACAGACGGCAGGTGTTTGTTTTAAATAAGATAATGGCGGTCCTGTCCACGTAGGGTCCGGTCCTTTTTGTCTTGTATAGTAATATTTTATACACTGGAAATGTTTTCATTTATTTGTTTTACTCCCGTATTGATTATTTTTTAGCTCCATGGTGTTGGCACAATGTGAGCACTGACAGATGTTGCGACTTGTTCTCATTCACTCATTGAGTCAGTGAAAGGGTCTGCGGGCCTGGTGGGCAACCCAGCTGTCCGACTGAAATGCACCCAAAGTGTATGAAGACAACATCAAGAGGAGCACCGGCCCTCCTGTGACACATTTGGCACATGCAGATTCATATTTTTATTTATTGTTTTTCCCAAATGTCATGCAGATGGAGCTGAAGAAGTGATTTGATCAGCGTCATCTGAAGAGACGTGCCTCGTACTAACAGACCGCTGTATTTGTAAATTGGCCTTTAATGTGGGTTTTCATACGGGGTCCTCCCTGCGTGGAGTTGGCAAAGCGCTTTGAATAGTGAGGAAAGCGCTACATAAATATAAGGAATTATTATTATTAATAATTAGCTTTGTATCTGCATGCATACTGTAAAAGTAGAAAGGCCAGAGGGGAGCTCATGGCACCTTGTGAATGGCTGTGCGTGGCACCTGGAGTAGACCGCATTACACGCGGCGCTGCACAGTGTGGCCCACCTTTATGAAGCAGTAGGCACATCTGCTACTGTACAGGACTGAGTCGTGAAGGGATGAGATCCTCCGCTGGCACACACTAATATATCTAATGCCAAGTATGACAAGGAAGGAGACGGGCGCAGTGGGCCATCACCGTGTAAGGTTTTCTTTTGTTTTACAGTTTCTTGTAGGAGTAAGTCATTGGTTTTGGTTTACTCATTGACATTTGGACAGTCTTACTGGACTCTTGTGTTTCTTATTAGACTTTTGCTCATACCTTTTTTTTAACACAGCCCAAGACGTTGGTGTGTGGTGTTTCAGTCAACCGTGAGCAGACCCAAGGAATTATGTTCATCAGCTGAGGTGTGAGGAGTTGTCCCATTCACGTATGGCATAAGTGCCATTGTCTGGTGGCGTCAGTTACTTGACTTGCTGTTGGGCATATTCTCCCTGCTGGTATAAAAACGCGTGTAAGAGTTGATGTACATCTAGCTGCAAACATTTTGTAGGCCTTTAATTTAGTTCAGGGTCACAGGGTATAATAAACCTAGAAAGGCGAGGCAGCTCAGGTTACGCACATGGAGCATTGCAGCTTCACAATAAGCGAGCCTTCGCTCCACGTGTGTAGTGCCCCAGAGCACTTGATTTTAGTTTGTTAACAGTTAACTTACAAGGCGGTTAGTGTAGGGCCGCATCAGCTGGCATCTGCCAAGGAAGCAAAAGGTAAAGGGGATTTCCATACTGAAAAGGTTAAAACAACAACAATATTTATTTCGAAAGCACATTTTGACACAAAGGCTGCCGCTCAAGGTGCTTTACAAGATGACAAAGAAAGAACAATAAGAAAAGAAAAACAAATTAGAAATTATCAAAAGAATGAATAAAGGGCATCCCAACACTCACCTGCTTAATGAAGACCAGGGTCGTGGAGGTCTGGAGCACATGGCAGGAACAAACCCCGGACAGGGCGCCAGTCCATTACAGGGCAAACACACACGGGCCAACCTGCATGTGGAAACCCAGGTCTCCTTACTGTGTGGCAGCAGCGCCACCACTGTGCCACCCTGTTCATAAAGTAATCGATAAAAATACACAACATTGAGATACAGGTGATAAAAAGCAGAGTCCTTATGTATAGATTTGTTTTTGAATCTCTAAAGACTGGATAGCCTTCATCAGGCAGAAGGTGTAGCAGGGAGCAGACGAAGGAAGAAAAGGCGAGAAAAAGCTGCCATCAGGGAAGATGACGGGACGATCAGAAAGTTAGTGGAAACGGCAAGTTTTGTGTGTAAAATGATTTATATTTATGTTTGATTTATTCTTTGATTTGATATACTTTCGGAGTAGGATCTCTTCTAACAATACCAGGATTTGAGCCAGCAGCCTTCCAGATACCAGCGCAAGCCCTTAGCCTCAGAGTCACTGCTTATTAATTAATTATTAAATACATATTAAGAATACCGTATGTATTTATAGTTAACACTTTTGGTGCTGCGGACACATTTGCATATTAGATATACACCAGTAAAGGATGCCATTAATGTTAGGTTTCTTTTTTAAACTTTAATATCACTTGGTGCTACTGGCATGCAAAACTTGCAGAATGTTGTTCACAAACAATGTGGCAATAAATGTAAAAACTGAATTTAAAAATTCTGGAGAATTTTCTAAAGGGTGTGGAGTGTCCGTAGTGCGCAGGCTGCTTGTGACGTGTGCCCTGATGTAAAAACCTTCATTTTTCAGACACGTGACACTGACAGTTGAAAGTCCCACCAGGCGAGTGTTGGATTCCTCAGGGTGGCAGGACCCCACAGGAAGAGGAGACGCGCACATTTCTTTCTACTTCTTGTTATCTCGGATGCAAATCAAGCAAACCTGCCAGAAAGCAGCATTTGTGAAGAGGTTCTCAGACCGATTAGGCCGATTATTATTCTTCAGTTTTTCTTGCTTCCAGAGGCCAGAAGACATCGTGTCATTGCCCGCATCTCTCATGTGAAGTGAGACTCTGTGATTCTTTACAAGTGAATGTACTAAATGTCCAGTTTTAATCAGCAGCAAGCAATTTTCAGATGGCATTTATCAATTATTTACTAAATGCCTTTATTTAAAGCAACAATCTTAAAGTAAATGTCACTCACTATTCATGGAAGGAGTTTGAGTGTTTATTGGGAAACTACAAAATGATACAAAGCTCTCCAGAAGCTTACTGCTGGGGGAACAGCAGACGTCCAGGAGAACTTGAGTGGATAGGATGAGGCGGACCCCACGTAATACTTAGGGTTTCTGTCATTTACCTGAGTCACTCCTCGCCATTATACACAATGAGCGTCAAGCCAACAGTCACTTAAGACACCGGCAGCCGGAAATCACTCCAGTCACACACACGGGAGCCATCATTAGCTATGAAGTTGGCTCAAATGGACTCTTACAAATGGCAACTTGAGAGACACTGGAAAGGTAAAAGCAGCATCAGTCATAATGGTAGCTGTTTTCAATTTCATTGATGAGAAAAGAAATTGTGATGTGCTTCCTATGATGAATGTGTGAAAGTTCCAGAATATAAAAGCAGTAAGTCAGGCACCAAATGTTGGGCAGCAGACAGGAACTGAAGGAGAACCGGAGGTTGATGGAGAGTTTTGAAGAAAATGTCTCGGGAACCTTCTAGGGAGTATAACTGCAGATCCAGGAGAATGGAAAACGCATTGTTCAAGGGGCCTGTTTTCAAGAGGCCGGGGGTGTCAAGCAGATGATAAGCCTTTACTCCAATCTTTAATTTATGTGCAGTTTTTAAACTTTCATCTTCTTTGTTTGCACTGCCTTTGCCTTATGAAACACCCAGTTTTTATATAAAATGGAGTAACAAACGTACTGTGCTGGCAGCGTAGAAAGATCAGTAAGGAGACCCAACTTCCTTGGCGTTAGCCCCGAGTGTTATTCCTGCGTCAGCCTCGGGGTGGCGTGTGATGATCCGCTTCAGTGTCTGCCTGAATAACTCTACAAGAGGCTGCATTCTGCCGCCATCTAGTGGATGAATAACAACATGCTGCAAAATCAGCAGGAATATTTGTATGCGTTTTTGCCAATTTTCATCAATATTAATGAGGGGGGTGGAGCCTTCAACCAAAACGCAATGGCGTGTAGACAACAAGCTGTAAGGCCAGTTTTAGGAAAACCATTAGCTGAATCAAGCGATAGGGATGACAGCATGAACTGACTGACTTTGACACGGATAATGAAACTGATGCATACAGCACCGTATGTCCGAAACGGCTGAGAAACGGCTGGTAATTTTGTTCACCTGAAGGTTCACCGTTGGTGTAAGTACAGTAGGTGCGGAGGAAAAAGGCAAAATGACTGCGATCAAGTGGAAGGAGAAGGAAGACATGAGCCCCCCGAAGCAGTGTTCACAATGCAGCAACTGTCATTTGTCACCAAGACACTAAGCCTTACACTGCGGTAGCCTACAATAACACAATGGATCGGGCTGTGACATCCTGCCATCTCTTGTGCAAGCAACAGAAAAATATTATTACAAGGGTGCACAGAGAGACCCTCTCAACTGCCCTGAGTGTAACATTGGGCTGTGGAGACTAGACATGCTTTTCCTGCTGTATTTACAGTACATGTTTGTGTTACAAGTATTAACATTTTTATTGTTGAAAAAAAATCAGTGTTTTGGAGTCGTTTCTCTAGGGACGCCAACACTAAGGAGGCTGCAGTAGAGAATTAAAAAGCATCAGGAACAGGCAGAAGGCCAACAGCTGTTTGTCCGTTTCTGCTGTGTGTGAAAGTTGTATTGTAAAAACACCGAGAACTGCACCACTTGGGTACCTGCTAACGGGTATGAGACAACTTGATCGACAACTACAGGGACAGTGAATGCACAACACCAGGGGGTTGTCGTCAGACCTGCTGCTCGTCGGGGGGTCTTCACTGACCACTGACGTGTTTTAATTGTTAAGTCCTAATGATGGCAGCATTTGTTGTTCCTGCTCAGCATAATCCACACTCAGGGGTGCAGCCAGGTGGCAGTTATTCCTAAATGCTCACCCCAAATGTCTTTACTCAGGCGAGGTGTTTGCTTTTTGTTTTGTGAACGACATGTCGCTGTGGATTACTTGAAATTTATCTGCAGTTGTACTGAAAATGCTGCTTGTTTTTCTGAGCAGGTTCGACTCACTTGTCTGGACCCAGAGGCCCCTCCATCTCCAGTTCTCCAGTTTCTACGCCCAACACTCCCACAGGGCTCTGCAATGGAAGCTCGGATCCAATTCTCAATGCCAGTGGCTGTGGTGCCCTCTGTAGCTCCACAAGTGGTAATGACCCAATTTTTTACTTTTAAAGGAGTACTCTAACCCAAAATTGTATTTTTTAAAATGTTACTTACCCCATGTAGTTTGCAGGGTTAGGGTTAGGGTTAGGGCAAAAAAAAATAATGTCATGTTTTCCTGGAGAATGGAGAGAATAAAGTTTATGATAAAACAAGAGACCACCGAGACCACAGCAAATATAAAAAATCTCCCGTTACTCGTGTTGCATAATTTACATGTCAGCCATCACCCAGCTGTATGCTCACAACATGCAAAATGCCTCTGGAAAATGAAAGTAGACCACCAACAGGAAGCTCCTTCTCGTGGCTTTACGCTGCCCCGACGCCAATTCGTTGGTTAAGAGGCTTGTCCTCAATTCCAAAGTGGTGCCCTTACTTATAACACATGATGCCATTCTGCACAAAGTGTGGCAAGTGAACAAAATACAGAATCAGCATCAGTGTGACATCGGGAAAGGAGAGCACATGAGATGGCAGACTAGAGCCGGAGCCGGGCGTGAGTGAGCCGCACAGACCCGACAGTCAGCGTTTGCGAATGTTAGCAACCTGACCGTGTGTGTCTGTGGCTCAGCAGCTGCGCCAGCATTTCTGTACAGCTCTCCTAAAGTCATGCTTTGTTTTTTTACTCCAGAAAGGCGCCTCATTCACGACCAAGTAACTTGTCGCATCAGGCTTTCGAGAAAATGACAAAAACAAGGGAAAAATTGCAAAAGGAATTTGCGGGATTACGCCTAACAATCACTGCTTGAGCGTATTCAACACACAGTTGTCATCAGTCACCAACATTTCTAATGCAGTCCTGTTAACATCCAGTGGCAAGGCTGGAGACTTTGTTAGGTTGGCAGCTACACAGGCTGGCATTACCAACCTTACAAACTAAACGTAATTCATTTTAAACGTTCATTTTACACCTAAATAAAAATGATGAACCACCCGAGGTTGTGTGTCTGTAGACTGTTATGTGATTGCTAGTGAAAATGTATGTTTCTGCTGTCAGGAGACGCATCTGACCAAACTCACAGTGACCACAGTTGTTACGAGAGTTGACATGAGCGCCATGTACTGTGTGGGCTGCTCTCAGGGCAGAAATGAAATGAAACGCCATCACATAGAACATCTTGATAATGTGAAGTGTGAAAGCAGCGATACGTTCCTCCAGATTTGTGTTTTGTGATTTCACACAACTATAAGAGATAAAAGACTTAGAAATTCTGAAATGAGTTTATTGAGGAAATAACTTCTTGTCTGTCTTCTTCTCTTGCAGGCACGACTCCTAATTCTCCCATAAGTCTGCCCGAGTCCCCCCTCTTCCCTTCGGTCTCTGGCACCTGGAGTGATGAATGCACCATCTGCTACGAGAACGTGGTGGACACTGTCATCTATGCTTGTGGGCACATGTGTCTTTGCTACACGTGTGGGCTGAAGCTGAAGAAAATGGCAAACGCCTGCTGCCCAATATGCAGGAGAGCAATTAAAGACATTATCAAAACGTACCGCAGCACATAAGTGCTATGAAGTGCATTCAGAAATGAAAGAGAAAAAGTTACACCTCTGATGGGAACCTTCAAGCATCTCTGTATGATAGCCCACCTGCAAAGGGGCAGGTAAAATGATCCTTATGGTCTGCTGTTTTGAATTAACAGATTTATTCTCTAAAATCTTAACAGCTAACATTTCAGGAGGACTCACTAAGTTTTGTTTTTTTATGTGTTGATCTTCTCTTGTGTTTGCTAGACGTATGAAGCATTTTGTGTTATCTTAATAGCCATGAAATGGGGGTTTTACCACATTTCTCAGATAATTAGGAAACGCAGGGTCTGCTGACCAAAAAAAGTGGACAGCTACCGTATCGAATGGGGGCAAAGTCTGCAACACAAACCAGTGACGTGTAACCCAAACGGTTCATCGCACACAACTCTGTAGATAGAACTGGAGTGACCTTAAAGTGAAGGCCGGAAGTGCTCCCCGGGAATTCTGGGCCGCCGTTTCAGGCAACGAGTGTCGGTAAGCACCTGCCTGGGGGCCAACAGTAAGAGCTGAGCCACAGTGCGTGTTAAATAAGGGCATTTACACGATGACCACATTCAGGGAGCTGTCACAGTGACGGAGAGATGTGCAAGGGCATCTAAATCACGACGAGGTGTTACAGAGAGCCGGTTCTGCCGACACAATGACGTCCGTTACAAATCACTAATATCGCACTGGCCGAGGCATACATTTCCTCTTTTTTTTTCTTTGTAGTTTTTCCAGAAATCTAATCCAGTTGTTCCTTTATTTGCACTGAATTGAGACGCCACATTACAGGACCGGATTTAGACACGCTGAGGACTTGAGCTGCTAACAGAGAACACGGAAACAAGTGGACCTGCCAAGATGGATGGCAGCCTGTGCAGGGCCTGAGGAGGGTTTGCTGCATTCGAATTTTAAGAACATGCAAGTAAAAGTAACACATTGTGAGAGTATCCTTCAGATTGTGACCCCCTAAGCTGTAGCTTGTTTTATTTAGGCCTAAATCTGGTCCTGGGGCCGCCATGACATCACATGTCACATATAGCGCCTGAGCCGTTTAGTGTCATGCAGCGTCCGAGCAAAATTAAATATTAAAAAAAAAAAACAACACCACAGCACAGTCACAAAGCACAGGGCGAGTCAAAATCATGTTAACATTTGATTGGCGGAAATAATTTATTCACAAAAAATACTTCATATGTGCAAGATGATTTACAGGAAGGTCTCGCCATCATGTTCAACACATGCACCATATGTGGCCTATAAATGATATATACTGAAGTACATACATGGCGGGCAGCACGGTGGCGCAGTGGGTAGGTAGCGCTGCCGCCTCGTAGTTAGGAGACCCGGGTTCACATCCCAGGTCCTCCCTGTGTGGAGTTTGTATGTTCTCCCCGTGTCTCCGTGGGTTTCCTCCCACAGTCCAAAGACATGCAGGTTAGGTGTGTTGGCGAACCTAAATTGTGCTTGGTGTGTGCCCTGTGGTGGGCTGGCACCCTGCCTGGGGTTTGTTTCCTGCCTTACTCTCTGTGCTGGCTGGGATTGGCTCCAGCAGACCCCCGTGACCCTGTAGTTAGGATATATACATAGCAGTACCATCATTTTGACTCGCCCTGTATAATTGTAACTGCCCACTGCAGTGAAAGCACGAGGGGGGCTTTTGGTTTCTGAAAAGCGATTATCTTGTGCGTGTATCGAGCGACCAAAAGAAAAAAAAGACAAAAGTAAACGTATGTGGGCTGTACAGCCGTTATGAGGCCAACTAATACTCAGGTGGAGCAAAGTGAGAACACCTTCCCTTCATATAGCGCCTTTGTCATCTCTTGAGAATGCAGACAGGAAGCCAGGATCATTTAACTTGATGTTTAAACGCGGCAGGCGCAGAGTGTGGGTGCATCCTGCACATTCGTATGCTGGCGGGCAGCGAGAGCAGAGCGCCATCGGGTTTGATTTCAAGCAGTTGGGCGGCCATGTTTCCCATTACTAGCACAGACACAGATACAGTACGTACAGTATGTTTATTATCTATGTGGTTATTTATATAATTGCAGTCATGTCCTGTATTGATTATTTAATATATTTAGATAAGAAATGAAGACAGTTCTGTTCTGTGGAGGCAGAAAAAAAAGATAACTTTTAATACTGCAAATCTGTACCAGAAAGGCCTTTTTGAGCAAATCTGATGGAATGAGCAACTACAAGAACAGTGTGTGTGAGTGTGTGAGGTGCTCACTTTACCACAAAATCAGGTGGTTTTTGAACTTCTTTTAGAAAATTTCAAAACGTCATGCAAGGTCTTCATTTTGCAGCCTCCGTCTCCTCAAGCATTTTATTAATGGTGGGGCAGGAAAAGAGGGGAGGCAGCAAACTATTCAGTGTTTGTGAGGATAAGTAGGCCCACCGACGTGGGTGAGACTGGCGTAAAGACTGAGCGTACTCTTCTCATGGGGCACGTGCCATCCTGCCATTAAGGGCCTGCCTTTCAGTTCTGTGAAATCTGTGCCCTTAATCTACACAACAGACTCCGTATACTTAACGTCAAAGAAAATGTGCAAATTTGCAAAAAAAAAAAAATGAATGAATAAGTGAATGGCGAAATACTTGAGAATGGCAGATAAAAGCTTGGCATGGAGACAGCCGCCCATCAAGACCCTGGCGTGGCCGTGAAGCTGTTGAACAGAATAATCCAAAAATATTTTGCTGTCGAGGTACCTGGGAGTGCAACTGAGCTACGTCAGGCGTAGTCTTCCTCGCGTACACTCGAGCCTTTTAGAGAGGGCCTCTTCTGCACCTTAGTGACCAAGACAGGGACATTTGGGGACCAGAGAGAATGCAAGGTGACTAAAATCTGCAGGCCATCAGCTTTTAAGAGCCATCCTGGGAAATTTCCCCTTCAAATAGAGGATTTGTAAGGAGCGCAGAAATGTGTTGCTTCTTTTCCAGTTGTTTTGGTGAGAATGTTCTGTAAATTCGTTTGTTTTCCCGTCTCCATACACGTCTGGAGTTTTCATTCCTCGCTGAATGCTCTCGGATTACAAGAAGATCTCAGTGGTGTCCTCTGAAGGAACATTCAGATTTATTTTGTGATGGGCGGATATGAATGTACGGTGATTGTTTCTGTCACTTGAGGACTAGAATATCGACAACTCTGTCTGTCTGTCGGTCTGTCTGTCTGTCTAGTTTTGAGCAGTCCCAATTCCAATTACTTTTCAAGTCTTCTTGAACTGGTCTCATTTAGAGTGTTTCCATGTTCTTTTGTGACAGTGATGCTTTTTTATTGTGGTTATTATGACGATTACTTTTGTACTTGCAGTAGGTTTGCACAATTTCTGATTAATAAATAGGAGGGCAGGCCATTCCAATCAAGGGGAGACTCGATTTGAAGTCCACTTCATGTTTGAGCTCCGTGTATATCAGGAGAAGCAGACGCGGGACCAGCCCCACCATGACAAAGCAGAGCAGGACCCTCCTGACGAGACTCTGCCCATACCACCTGCAGTATGTGGGTCTCAGACCCCTTTAGGGAGTGAATTCCCCTTATCATGTATGGTGCTTCATTAATCAGTTGTGGATTAAAGACGCCTGACGCCATTTGATAGACTGCTGACTGAACGCAAATAAATTAATGTCACTTCTCATGAAAATCTTTCGCTAATCTTTGCTTTTAAGTAAGTTATGGCAACGCACAAGTTCAGCTTTTAGCCTCAAGACTGCCGGGGTCTGTGCCAGCGACGGACCAAACCATTTTTAGCATTTACACAACTTATTTTTCCTTTAAAATGTATTTTAAATCTTCCCAGTTTAACATGCGCTCAAAAGTGTATCAGATGTTAATGTCACCTTTCCAAATATTGTTTAATAAAAGTCAATTTTAAAAAAAAAAGGTCCAAAGCCTATCAAACCCCCTTTAGCTCCTTGTTCCCACTTGTCAGATTTTAGGGTCGTGCTAAGGTGGGCTTACGGACAAGCAGAACTTCCACATATCGAGCATCTGCCCCCTCAAATAGAGTCTGCATGTTGCCCCCGTGACTGCTCGCGTTTCGCCTCCCAGCCCCACAAATTGGCCAGGTGTGAGTGTGGGGGACCCCTTCATTGTGCCCAGTGCTGCTGGGGTTGGCACTGACTCAGGGCGACGCTGAAGTGGCTCACGCATCTTGGAGAAGCTGGGTTTTGCTACATTTGAAAATGTAGACAGTAGATGTGGTTGAATTTTAAAATGCCTAAAAAAAATGAAGAAAGCCACAGGAAGGAGAAGCTTTTGGAAACTGGGCAAGTGTCTTTGGGGGGCACAAACTCAACCACAGATTTGGAAAGTTTGATAAAAACGTTGCTGAAATATCAGAGTGCATCAAGGTGTTAAAATCGCCTTTGAATTTTTTTTTAATTGCAGATATCAGTGCTGACTTCATTTTGCCTTTGTGTGATGCCTCTCTTGTGTGCTTCAGTTTACTGTTGACACTCTTAGAGGTGTCCTTGTGATAAGGCCGTGTCTACTCACTTCTCAGTGACAAGAGCAAGGGAAAACATAAAATACTCCCCTGTCCTCCTTTGAGCAGCAGCCACAGCGTGCGTCGAGTTCATCCGCCTGGTGTTAACGTCGGACTAGATCTTCATAGATGGTAGACGAGTTTATTAAAGAGCAACAAAATGGCATGACAGCCTTTCATTTTTCCCAAGGCACTGCCTGCTGACAGAAGAGGTGACCCCTGCGGAATAAGAAACGTGTCCATGGCTGTAGGACTCTGCTTTTTATCCACACCATTCAGGGCCAAGTGTGAAGAGCTGATTGTGCCCACCATTTCAGGGACTCCCCACTCTTAACGCTTTTGACGGCACTCGTCTATTCTGTAAACTACGGGTGGACAGATTCAGTCCTGGAGGGCCACAGTGGCTGCAGGTTTTTGTTCCAACCCAGTTGCTTAATTAAAAACCAATCCTTGTCAATTATTTCATTTTATGGTTTGTCAGTGCTTCAACTCTGCCATGTCAGGTCATTCTCATATCCTGGATTTTTTTTTCCTTTCTAAGGATATCATCCAAATGATTTGAAGTCTAAAACAGACGAGTTATTCTCTGTGCTTCACTTTTTTTCTTTCACTTTCCAAGTATTTAATTAAAATTGTTGGACAGGTGGAAATGGTAACAAGCTAAATGGAGAAATGCTGCTCTCTTCTGTCATTTGCATCTTACTGCTAATTAAGAGCCATTAAAAACCAAGACTACAGCTGTTTAAGACTAAAATAAGCAATAAGGGTTCAAAATCTTAACGAGTGAGATAACTAAAGTGAAGCAGAAGTGTTACTTGAGCAATAAGTGCTTCTTATTAAGCAACTGGGTTGGAACAAAAATCTGCAGCCACTGCGGCCCTCCAGGACTGAATCTGCCCACCCCTGCTATAAACTGACTGGTCCGGGGCATAGACCGCCAGAGCCTGTTGTTTAACCCAAGAGCACCAACAGCACTTCACTGTCTTCATTGTGAGAGGAACTGACGAAGCAGCAGGCCCCAGAAATTAGCCCAAACCACAAAGTAGGTGCTACCATGGGTAAAAGCAGTCAGACGGGGGTGGGGATGGGGGATTTGGGGGTGCACAGAGTGGTGCCAAGGAGCTGAAGCAAGCAGTAAACTGATTTAGGAATTCCCTCCTTGTTGTTTTTATCTTCATGATATTTGCAGCGCCAGTAGGAGGCAGTGTTTGTTGTGCCAGCTGGGACACTTAAAGGAGTAGAGTCCACAGAAGAGGGGGCCCTGGAACCAAGAGCACCGTTTTCAGTTCAGTTTCTTTTCCCTTTTGTTATCTGCCACTTTATCAGACCTATGTAAGTTACAGTTGCTCTTCAGTACCTACAATAAGTAAAGCATTTTTACTCATCCAGATTTTATATGGCGCCTTTCACTGAGCCCCATATCGATATCCTTCTTTGCCCCTTTAGGTGCCTGCCTCTGCCACCCTTGCCTTGCTGCTTTTCTTTTTCGCTAACCTCATTTTTGCCAATGCCCCCTTACGTCCTCACTTCCTCAGCCGACTTTATGAGACGAGAGCTGAACTCCCTGACTGCCACGCCACGTCGCATCATCTTTGTCATCCCAATGGCATGGTGCCCCCTCCACCCTCAGTTAGCGTATTTGCTGACTGCAGTTCACCACATCTTGCGAGTTTGTATTTGGACATTTTTCAGGTACGCCACTTCCGTTAACAAATCGTGGAGAGTGGCGACATGTATGTCGATCAGCACATGCAACTGAGAATTTCACTGAACTCTTCACACATGACATTAAGGACCCTATAAAAACTGAACGCAGTTCTGCCACACAATTGGCAGGATTTGTAAGTTTTCGTCCATTTCATACTGTGTGTGGTTTTTTTTTTCTGAATTTGCCTGCCCTGCCCGTGTACATATTTCTGTTGCTAGTAAAATGGCACTTCAATCACGTTTCTGTCCGATCTCTTTGTGTATCAAATCTGACAATAATGTACGGAGGCTTTAAGGAGCATCTGCACACTACTGTGAGCGTGACAATCGGCAAGTGGCACATGCCACTGTAGAGCGCTGCCCTTCGTTTTAATCACAAGTAGTAAGGAGAACACGGGACCAATATAGGATAAAGCCAGTCTGCACTGGAGCGTATATTTATATATTTTAGGCAGAGTTTTAGATTTTTATTTTTAATTAAAAAGCTTTCCAATCAGGGAAAAAGAGAAACAGTGACATTTTCTCTGATGTGTCAAAGTTCAAAATATTGTTTGTGGATCTTATTAAGTTATTTTATGTTTGCAGTGCTGTATGTAAATTCTATTAAAAGTGCGAATCAAACGATTGTGACTGTCAATAAAGTTTTTGGATGTATTTCAGCTAATGCAGCAGCTCATTATTGTCATTAAACTCGAACGGTGAAGGTGACAATTTATAGACACTGTCAGTGTCAGCGGCGAGATAAGCCGCACTCTTTAAGGCCAGCAGGGTTGTCATTGGGTCCAAATTGATTGGCGATCAGGAGATGATGCCCACCTGAGACTGTAAATACAGAAATGCCCTGCTTTACTGTCGGCCGCCAGGCAGTAAGTGTGTATAGAAAGACGCACTGCATTCCCAGTGTTGTCCGGGTGGGCCGAGAGGCAGTTGCCACAAACTGGCGCCGATGTTGTCTTGGTTTACCACTTACTTCTGGGGCAGTCATTGTGCAAATCTCAGCATTTGCCCCATCATCTTCTCCAGTGCCGTAAGTGGAGTGCTGTGAAGAACTGAGCAGTAAGCAGACCACCAGTGGCCAACAGGACAATAATGCCCATATTCTGGTAAGAGAGGTGGTCAGCTCAACCAGGATAAATAAATAAAACAAGTGGATGGTTTTACTGAAATCTGCCTGCCAACAGCATGTTATGTTGAGCCACAGTGACCAGTGACGCGGCCATTTCAAACATCTGCCACCATATTCTTGGCATGTGTACCCTTCTTTGTGAAATCAGCCTGCTGGCCGAAGTGTGCGACCCCAACAATGAATTGTTATGCCAGTGCTGTACTTTACTGGCTTGTGCCCCTAGACAGCAGTGTTGCATCTTAAGGCGCTCACGTCCTCCAAGTGCTGCTCTATAGAAGAGCAACGCAAACAAAATCAGGAGTCAAAAAAGATCAACTGGGCCCCTCTGGCCTGTGCAGTGACGTTTCTGCCAGCGCTGCTCATGACTGGTCCTGGGGCCGCCTGTGGCTGCATGTTTTTGTTCCAACCAATTCCATAATCATAACCTGATCACACTGTTTAGTTAGTTGTGTTTTTTATTTCTTTGCATATTTTGCATTCAGTAAGGAGCAGTACAGTGAGATTTATACTCTCAACAACAATGGTTTTGTTTTACTGTTTTGTCATTAACAAGCAGAAGAAATGAATTCTGACACACACACACACACACACAGCCTTGCTTCATACAGTATCCAGTTTTTAAATTCTGGACTGATATAAAACAGAGACTGGGAGTCACACTTGGTCCAATTAAAAGAAGAAACTGGTTAGGATGAAAACCTGCAGCCACACAGAAGAAACGGTGATTTGTGGCACTAATAGAGTTCAACATATTAAACTTTAAATGTTCACAATATTTTAGTTTGTTCAGCCACTCCATGAAATGAATCAGGTAACTCAACACCAAGAAGACAAAACTGAAAGAAGAATGAAATGAAAAACACAAAGGAAAGCCAAAGCCCTGCCTGTCCACAACCATAACTGAGCATCTCTCTACATTTAAAGGTGCATGTGAACGGCGCGCGAAGATTTGTGACCTCATCGCAGGCACTCAGTCTGCTACTTTTACCTTTCCTGTCTGACCCAAGGCCGCCATCGTCGGAGTCATCGTAAACGCATACAAGGCCCTTTTCACTACACAAGTAATAATTATGAAGATAATGATTCATTTTAGATTTAGCCTCTGGCTTGGTACTATACAATTCTGAATGAATTTTTAAATTAAACTGAAGAGATGATACTGTCAATGCAGACCTGAGTACCGAAACATCTCAACTGCCTTACAGGTTAGAACATCAGAAGAATCTGAACGAGAACAGGCCGTTCAGCCCAACAAAGCTCGCCAGTCCTATCCTACTAATTTCTCTAAAATAACATCAAGTCGAGTTTTGAATGTCCCGAAAATCCTACTGTCTACCACACTACTTTGTAGCTTAGTCCAAGTGTCTATGGTTCTCTGTGTGAAGAAAAGACTTAAACTTTATATTTACTGACATTAAATTAAATCTGCCAAAGCAGACTCCCACTCCTTTTAGTTTGATGCCCAACCTCTCAAGCTTATCAAATGCTTTCTGAAAGTCCAGACAGATAATATCATATGCTCTCCCATTTGATCGTAGACATGACCTCCCTTTTCTGAACCCATGCTGACTGTTTCTAATAACGCGTATACTTGCCATGTGCTGCTCAATCTTATCCTTAATAATTCCTTCCATTAATTATCCCATGATGCACATTAAACTTACTGGCCTATAGTTGCTTGGATCTGCCCAGTCACCCTTTTATATAATGGGATGTTATTTGCTGTTTTCCAGTCCTTTGGCATCTCCTCAGCGTGCAGTCACAAATACGCAGCCTGGGTTTGTGCTCACTAACCTCCTTGTGAACTCGAGGGGACGCACTATCTGCACCTGGCGATTTGTTTGACTTCAGCCGAGATAAGCTGTGAACTTGAGAAACGTCACAAGAGTGGTAATAAAAGATCCGATGGCTACCTAATGTCTAGAACAGAGCTCTCAAACTCCAGTCCTGGAGGGCTGCAAGTTTTTATTCTAACCCTTTTATTAATTAGTGACCTTTTTGCTGCTAATTCACTTCTTTTGAATGAATTTTAATTTACTTATTTTTTAAGATTTGTTCCCATGAATGTCTTCATCTTCTTTTGGCTGCTCCCATCATTCCTGACGAAATGTTTGACTGCTTTGATATAAGTTGCATGTCTCATTACACCTCGTAGTGAGTTTCAGCGAGTTCAGGCACTGTGGACAACTGGCATAAACCTCAGATTTCAGATGCTGTTTTAAAATTGGATAGTTCATCAGACTGAGTGGAAAAAGCAGGAGGTTTAGTGGAGATTAATGTGAATGAGCAATGATGGATGAGGAAGCACATTACAATTAAAACTAAATGTGTGACCGAGACATTGAAATACAGGCTGAACAAATCACTTCTGTCCAAGGAGATATGTCACACCCTCCATGCTGGATTCACTCCGTTACAAATATCATAATGATGAATCATTCTGAGTGCTGGCGACTCCAAGCAAGAAAGCAAATGTCTATCAGCATGTCTCACTAGTGGACACTTGGTTAGCTGGGCCTGCTCTATCTAAACAGGAACGACATTAAACAGAAAGCTGTGGTACCATCTGAGCAGCTCTGACCTCATCTTACTGCCACCTCGTGACAGCCACAGCTTGCGGTTATCCAAGGCAGAAGGTCTTATGTGTGTTTAAGAGGTGGGGGGAGGATGTTTTTATTTTAATATTTATATATGAATATGTATTTGAACATCTGTAAACTTTTCATTTCCCCCTTTGGGACAAATAAATTATACTATCTCTAATCTAATGATCTTGGAAAAGTCCAGTGCATACGCAGAATTGAGTGAACATGAACTGCTGTTTAACGTGGAAAACAAGAAAGATGGAAGAGACAGAAGGAAAAGCAGCAGAATCTGGGCCAACACACATGTTGAGGGATAAATTAAGAGTTATGAAAACATAACAATAATCCTGATAAAATGAAAAAGATGTCTTACCGTTATTGCTAACATTTTTCTCATAGTATGGCTAACATTTCACCTGGTGACTCATTATGGTCACAGTACAACACAAAATGGACATCATCGATGCTACTGTGACATCTTCTGTGTTTGATCGCTCAAAGCAGAATCACATGAATGTTGCCTGCCACATCTCAAACACGCTGACCGCCTCAAGATGGCCTACCCAGCATGCAGTGCCCACAGTCATCAGTTTGCACAAATAAAATCAGAATACCAGGAGAACACCCTTGCAGGAACATGGTGATTGTGCCAAATCTGTGAGGGAGCATCGATACCCAGGGAGGTAACCAGGATCTCAATATAATAACTGCCAGAGCAGGTCACTCCTACATGCCCAGATCTCGCTGGCAGAGAGGAGTTTGTTGCTCTTCGAATGACTTTTTGTGTGATATGAACTTTTACACATTTAGAAGTACATTTAGTTAGTTCAGTGCACTTCAGAATGTAATTGTGCAGTCCTTAAAATGGAGGCCAAGTTATTTAAGTTTTCAATAGCATGCTACTGAGTACATGGAAAACGGTTTTGTCTCCTGTCAGAGAGGGACCCTCAAGACCGCACTCTAGCAGCAGCACTGCTGAAACTTAGGATTCTTTTAAATTTTGTGAGATTTTTGGAATCCAGCTCTTCTATGGGCATTTTTGAAAACATGTGGTACTCTACATCCACAAAGCAAAGGGAATGAAAATAAAACAAGAGAAAAGGCAGAGCCAGTGAACAGAACTACACATTAACAAAAAGTCAACTTCAATTGTTAAACTTCTATTTTACAAGCTGCTATGGGGTTAAAACTTTATCTCTCTGCACACGGAACGTTCTGTAAACATTTAGATAGATAGATAGATAGATAGATAGATAGATAGATAAGGCACTATATAATCGATAGATAGATAGATAGATAGATAGATAGATAGATAGATAGATAGATAGATAGATAAGGCACTATATAATCGATAGATAGATAGATAGATAAGATAGATAGATAGATAGATAGATAGATAGATCGATAGATAGATAGATAGATAGATAGATAGATAGATAAGGCACTATATAATAGATAGATAGATAGATAGATAGATAGATAAGGCACTATATAATCGATAGATAGATAGATAAGGCACTATATAATCGATAGATAGATAGATAGATAGATAGATAAGGCACTATATAATCGATAGATAGATAGATAGATAGATAGATCGATAGATAGATAGATAGATAGATAAGGCACTATATAATCGATAGATAGATAGATAGATAGATAGATCGATAGATAGATAGATAAGGCACTATATAATCGATAGATAGATAGATAGATAGATAGATAGATAGATAGATAGATAGATAAGGCACTATATAGATAGATAGATAGATCGATAGATAGATAGATAGATAGATAGATAGATAGGCACTATATAGATAGATAGATAAGGCACTATATAATCGATAGATAGATAGATAGATAGATAGATAGATAGATAGATAAGGCACTATATAATCAATAGATAGATAGATAGATAAGGCACTATATAATCGATAGATAGATAGATAGATAGATAGATAGATAGATAATCAATAGATAGATAGATAGATAGATACTATATAGATAGATAGATAGATAGATAGATAGATAGATAGTAATCGATAGATAGATAGATAGATAGATAGATAAGGCACTATATAATCGAGATAGATAGATAGATAGATAGATAGATAGATAGATAGATAGATAGATAGATAGATAGATAGATAGATAAGGCACTATATAATCGATAGATAGATAGATAGATAGATAGATAGATAGATAGATAGATAGATAGATAGATAGATAAGGCACTATATAATCGATAGATAGATAGATAGATAGATAGATAGATAGATAGATAATCTTCTTTCACGCCCAGGGCGCATTCAGATTGTGTGCTTGAGAAAAGCTCTCCACTTCACGGTGACGTCCGACGGCATGGTGTTGTAAAGAATAAGCCAGCAGGTCAAAAAAGACTGGGCGGAGGGTGGACCACTGATAACTCCGTCATGACCAGCACACACGATAAACACGGGCAGAATTAATACAGTATTAGTATTAATCAAGAAGTGGATTACAGGGGGTCTGGGGTCCAAGAAGGTCTAGTTAACCTTTTGTTATATAGAGTGCCTCCAGGACTCATAGATACGAGAAAAACCCTACACATGAAATACTGTTTGACTCATCTTGATAATTAGTTATGCAAGACATTGAGCCGTTTGGGATCCTTCTACATCTGAAGATCCCTCATTTTTAGGCTGTGTTTGGTGGAGAAAATGACGCCATTATGATGAAGAGCAAAGGAATTGGTGTATTCAGCAAATATGATCAGAAGCACTTGACGTTGTGCATGCCACACCAGCTGATTCCAGGGATTCACCCCCTAATGTGGTACAAGTGGTCAAAGTTACTCCTTTCACAAAACTTTGGGAAGACGGGGCTCGGTTTCAAAGCTGCTGATCATGCATATGACAATATTCTTGATGTTTGTTTCTTTACTGGTGGCCCCAGCCCTCTAAGTGCCACTCCCAGGTAGGATATAAATGACAAATTTTAAACATAAGCATGTGGGGTACCATTTTAGACTATTTCAAGGTTATTGATTATGTATATGATTTTATTTTGAATACTTTACTAGGCATCTAGCCTTCTATGGACCATTATGAGAGGGTAAAAAATGACAAATTTCTATTACAATCGAGAATATTTAGACTTTTTTTTAGACATTTAAACTGAGGCATATATTTTAATATTTCAAATATCTGATGCATGTATTCTTGTTTATTGTGTACATCCCAAAGTAAATCTTTACATTTTGTATGAATTAAGACCACTTAATGTTAATTATGACTTTATTTGACCAACAGTAGTACTGGCCTCCATACTAACAAGTCTGGGTTAAATTTCTGAAGATCATCCCTTTTTCTGAACAAGGACACAAGAGTACAGTGTTTTCCTCCCTCCCAACATCTGCCTCTATTGATTATGCCATATTTGCTTATGTCCATATTTCTCTGCTCAAGTCACAACAATCTACTAACTGCTTCATAAGACCTCACTTATAAATCAAACATTTTCTTAAAGTCTTTCATGAAGGTTTCCATAGAATAACTTGGGTGATTTCTGGTTTAATACCCACTCACTCCAAGGGCTCATCATCCAACAACAACAAAAAACAAAACACTGACTACTTTTTGCCCTGTCCAAAGCAGAGTCCTGTGGCAGAAGGTCAAAAACCAGGCAAAACCTAATTATAAATCTTCTGAATTTTAAACTATTCACCAGAAAGGTGTACAGGGTGGAAAAACTGAAGTTCTCTGTTGTAATACTAATAACCTGCAACACTTTTGTTTCTCGCTGCCTCCTACATTGATCAGCTAACTGCTGCAAAGAGGATGTTAACTCTGCCACTTTCTGGCAGAACTCCCCAATTGGTCTTTCAATTCTCTTATGGCTTTTCACATCGGCCTCAATTCTCTAATCACACATTTTAATACAGGATCTCTCATATTTTTATCAGCCCACAATCCTGTTATCCGAAATTAAATTACTAATACAAAACACATATGTAGAAATATTGCTCAAGCTTAGAACTCTCAAAATGATCTATGATAGGGGAATAGAAAAAACTTCTTACAAAGTGACCCAATTCAAAACACACAGCACCAGAGTAAGATTTCATATTCAAACAAAAAAAGAGCACTAATGGGATTCCACCTTCCAGCTAACCACAAATTGGGCTGCTGAGTTGTTAGAGTGTTGCAGTGTCATGGATAAAAAACAGGAGCTGCGCCATCATACATCATGGAGGTCTTATAAGTTTGCTTTACTCTTCTGTCTCTACGTGAACAAAAAGAGACTAGCTGCTATATGGCAATAAAAAAGAGGAGAAAAGCACCATAGAACTTAAAAACAAGGAATGTAAACAGACTTTAAGAAACAAGAGCATCAAAAAAGGGCATACAAAATATTTCTACGTATGAAACGCACTGACAGACAAAGTGCTTAATGAGTAGTAGCTAACACTAATATATATATATATATATATATATATATATATATATATATAGAATACATACATACACACACAATTTTAGTAAAAATCGAACTGAGGATAAACCTTGTCCAAATATGGTGACTCTTTTATTTTGTCTTACACTGTCATACTTAATCACAAAATATATAAATTTTGCTGACTGGTAGAACAGAGAGGAGTTCAGTTTCAGTTATTACACTGTAACTGCCAATTAATAAGTGGTTTAGTCGTTTCGTAGTTTTTATCACTCAGGTTACTTACAGCATTGACACACAGTGTGGCATAGTGCCTGGGGTGTTGGTCCTTAAAGAAAAGGTTTCTGGTTCCTCCTCCGACTCTGATCCAGATACCTAAAGTGCCTGTGCGTCTCCTGTACAAAACACATATTAAAGAATGGCAACTGCAATGTATCCTGATCTTGTATATTGCCTTAGGTAAAGCTACCTGCCAAAAAAACATTAATACATTTAAATATAAACAGTTTGCTTAGATCTTTATTAACTATTTTGAAAAGAACCTTTACATTCTTCAACTGTTATTTTCAGCTCTGCAGAGTTCATGAAATGAAAGAATTATGAAACAGGCGACCCTGACTGCAGTGCTAAGTACCGAGATACAGAAAAGAAAAAAGGCCAAGAATACAAGACACTAGAAAGATCATAGGTTTATTGTGTTTTCTTAGAGCAATGCAGATACAATGTGAACATAAAATTATTCAAAACAAAACAAAACAAAAATTAATCAAAGTTTTACAAAGCAATTTTTAAAAGATAGTTTCCCATTTTCAGATGGACTATGCAACGAGAGGGGAAGATACCCTGTTCACACCTCACTTTGAATCTGAGAATTAGCACTATTTTTTTTTTTCAGGTAGAGAGCAGATCTCTTAAATGCCTAACACCACTCATCATTATTGTTCGGATGTGGTGCCACCATTTGAAAAATTAGCTTTTATTGTACTACTCATTGCCCTCTTTCACTTTTTATTTGAAATCAGCAAATATATAATTTTCTTTCTTTCTTCTGCTTTGGTGAAATCAGACGCATCCTTACAAATAAAACACAATTATGTGTTGCGTGATCTCTATGGCAAGGATGAACATTCATATGAGTTCAGATAATTCTATTAGCACCATGGTCATTCACATTACTTACAAGGCAGACAGCAACAACAAAAACTGTAAAAAAACAAAAGAGTACAAATCTGAACTATGAAATACATCTTTCATCAGGCAGATGAGTGGTGTGTTGGGATTTGTCTTATCTGTTCACTTTTGCAATAAAAGGCACAGTGACGCCATTGAAATTACAATATTACTGCACACATCTGTAATTAAAGAAATCTTTTCAAAACTTTCCCCTGACTATGGTAGTGGTATATAAAAGCAACAATTTTTGAAATGCCTTGCACTAAAACATAAACTTGACAGTTTTATGTGAGCATAATACTCACTCATATGCAGTAAAAAATTGTGCCTCTTACTAAATGCTTTTGGCAGTTTAATAATTTCAGTTTTCCTCAGTACTGAACATTTCCATAACTCTCATGAGCCTTACAAGAAAACCACAGCTTGTCAAACTAATAGTGCTTCATCCTCCGAGTATTATGTTTTTACTCTAATTTGACCATCATCATTGTAAACCTTCCTCACTTTCTTCCTATTTCATTAGCCTTCAACAAAAATAAGACCTGCTTGAGCTCCTGACAGGACTGGACTGCACACGCACACATGCGCTCACTCACACTAACATACTGCTGTTTCTCAACTGCCTTATTCAGAACAAAAACAAGGACACACAGACACAGCTAAACATAAGGTAACACGACACTCCCCCCCAAGACTGATGTTCCCTTCTTCTCAGGGCTCGCTGGCACCACATCAACACTGTGAATCCCTGTAAGGCAGAGAAATAGCCATGCTTTTAAAAACTACAATTCATACAATACACCTTCTTCTTCAAGCCACTCACACACCTTCAGATCACACTCTCGGACCCTCATCGCTTTCCCAGGACCGACTGTCTTGTCTGACTGCTAAACAATATCAACATGCTGGGTTGTCTGATATCATGAATGGAGGCTTGTAAAGGCATATGAAAGTCGGTTTCACTAATACAGAAGTAACAGTTAGTTGAAACAGAAAATACATCAAAAAGCACATAATGTAAATAACAGGGCCTCTAAAATAATTAAAGGAATAGTTAGAATATGCAGATAAGTACTGATGAGACACACCATAAGCAAAGGATCTCAAAGCACAAGTTAAACAGTATTGATCCACATTTAAATAAATGTTAACTACAGGAGAAGCACTCTACTGTCTATTAATGAATGTTACAATGATTCAGACAAGGGCCGCATCTCTGTCCATGTACAGGGGGCTAAAGGTTAAATGCATGTTAAAAAAAATAAATAACTTGAGAAATAACACATTTGTGAACAGTCATTTCATTTCATTCATTTTCCTAACATGCTTAACCTTCACCTGCATTTCTTACATCACAGTATACTTGAAAGTAGCCAAACTGTTAACAGGATGACCTGCAGCCTTTGTGTTTATATACAGTAGGTATACTAGAAGTTCAAGTGCAAGCTAAACTCGAGCAACTATCAGCAGACTGCCACTGATGGCACAGGCTTCTCCTGTTACCACTTGTCTAATTGTGAATGCACCTGATTGATATACGCTAGGACGTCTTCCCGTAAAGAAGGGGGAAATACACTCAGCAACATTAATACCCAAATTTGTTGCTGCACAAGAGGCTAAGCCT
Organism: Polypterus senegalus; assembly: GCF_016835505.1. Lineage (NCBI taxonomy): Eukaryota > Metazoa > Chordata > Cladistia > Polypteriformes > Polypteridae > Polypterus > Polypterus senegalus. Next base: position 296,485,196 of record NC_053154.1, read on the forward strand.
GCTCCACCACACAACGGTATCTTACCCCAACAAGGACAGAACTGGTGCAGAAGTGCAAAAGTAAAATGCATAGAAGAAAAAACAAGTCTGGTTGTTTTTTTATTTATGATTTTCTTTCTTTGGAATTGTATATTTGTATTTGGATGAAACACTTTTTTTTTTAAATGATGGCCATTGAACCATTTAGATAGCAACCCTATTGGCTGAAGGTACTCAAAAATAACAGAAACGTCTTGTTAGCTGATAGTTTCATATTATCATTAATTTTATTTTGCTGAGTCTTGAAACAGGGAAATACTGACATACTGAAATGTGGCAAAATAAAGATCTTAGATTCAATTTACATTAATAAGAAGAGTGAATCAAAAATCTCCAGGCCATTTGAATATTCATAACTATTGTTTTCAGCATTTAAGTGCATGACCTCTACTTTCAATGATACACATATCTAAACATTTTATTGGTTGGGGGAACTAGCCTTGGATCAGCATAAAAATGTTTACTTTGGTATTGATATCAGCTCTTGAATCTCAGTACCAGCACTGAAACCATTCGAAAGCAAATACTGGATAACTACAAAAGGTCCCTATCTTCCCTCTTGTAGCATCCAGTATGTGTTTAAACAAGAAAAGGTGGGTGGGTGGGTGCCTGTCAAAGGTGGTTGGATGAGTAAAAAAGTAATGTTTACTTCTGGTACTAAAAATACTGAACCGCTGCTACTGTACCATTTTTAAAACTGGGTTTTTTGTTTCTTTTCCAGTACCAGAACACCACACAACCTTAGCTGGAATCGTGGAAGGATTTAATGATTCAGAGCTTAATCAGAATTTAAGTCAATAGTTGTCATAACACGCATCAGTGGTCAGAGCATCACAGACAACTGCAGCCAAGGAATGACTTTACAAGAATGTATCACAATCACATCAACATTCAGATGAGCAGGGCACTATCTGCAACCCAAGACAAACCCACCATCTGAATCTAAAAACCATGGCACCTTCACCTACACCAGGTTTCCTATTTTTTGGAGAAGCCAGACGTAGTTTGACTTGCTCGATAAATAAAGAATAAAGCAGTCTGATTTGAAATGTGTGTTCCTTTTTTTAAGGTCTAAAACTGACTTTTTTTTCTTCAGAGGATATATTTGATAAATAATGGACATATTTGGCTGAAAACACATGTAGAAAGATTTTCATATAAACACTGAGGTTTTTGATTTTTTAAAACAGAGAAGTGCTGACCATGCAAAATTAGTGTCAAAAACAGCCCATATTTTCTTGATATATACAAAATAAAATATATTTTAGGTAGTTCATGACCTTTTCAGCTCCACTAAATTACAATGGTCTGTTTCCACAAAAGAAACAAGTGCTACCATATGGAGAACCATGTGCTATTTACCATGTTGTGGGTGAATTAAGCAGAACACAGAGAAGAAAATAAAATACAAGATAAACAACTGTAATAAAAGGGGGGACACAATGATGAAACTTCTACTCAGAAACACTTTAAATACTAAAACTATAGTATAACTAGCTTTATGACAAAGTTTAGTATGCACAGTGAGATTACAAATTCCCTTGGTTTCATAAAGAGGCAAACAAGCAGTGTAAATTCTATTTATTACAAAAGCAATGTAATTACTAATAATATGTGCAGTACTAAAATAGAGTGATTAAACATTTGATATATAATGCCTTCGTCAAATTCAAGGGGTAGTTCATGGTGTGGGTGGGGAGAGTTTTGTTTGATTTATATCTAAAAAGTTCTTTAAAAAATCTTCACAAGTCCATGTGCCTTGTACACATTGAGAAATGAATTTGGGTGGCAACACAGGACTGTACACATGGAAAATCACAGGTTTGTTGTTTTTCACAGTTCAACAGTTCCTTGATTTGCTGAGATCTAACAACTGACAGACTACAGCAAGCTTCAAAGTGTGCTGGTTCAATTATTTGGACAGAAATGTTTTCCGAGATTATTTCTCAAATCTTTAAAAAAAAAATTCAAGATATGAGCCGTGTTATTTTATATTTACATACAGTTAAATGATATTACTTGATCATTGATAATATACAGTGTACTGTATATGGAGACCCTATGATTTTATGCTTCCTCTCAACCACTTAGATCTGATGATGTCATCTTTGTGTGGTATCAAATCTCAGTGCAGACTGTTTTCAAGTGTAGGTCCCTAGGTGGTAGAAAGAGCTGTCCACTTATATTCAAAATTCTAACTTCTTCAGTGTGTTTAGAAAGTATTTGAAGACTCTCTTGTTCAGTATATTTCTGTCTTACTAATAAGGTCTTGAAACTAGTTTGTATTTTGTTCTTAGCTCTTTGCTCAATTTTGTAACATTATTGTGTAACACGTTCCCAAACGGTCTCCAAATGCAGAACACTGCAACTGATTTGAAAATAGGGCAGTACGCAATGACATAGTAAAAATGAGTTACTGGGTTTAACAGTCAATGTGAGGGGCTGTCAGAATGCCCCCTCACACTTTTTAATTCTTATTCTGGTGCTGCAAACCACAGTATTTTTTATTGGATCCCAATTCCCTCCTTCTCATGCTCACCCAAACCATCTCTTGGCCTCAGCTGCATGAAAGTGTTGATGCTCCACATAAAGATATTTTACACTCTTATTTGATAACATTTCAATGTATGGAACAAAGGTAATTTGTCAGCACATTCTCACTTTGAGTAAATATTGTAATCTGTCAGCAACTGAAAGCTGTGAAACAACAAACAGAAAAAAAACTGCTGAAATGTTAAAGAATAAACAGAAAAGAAAATCAGGCATTATATAGATTGCAATAACGACATAGGAAGTGCCCATTATTGTTAAAGTTGCAGTATACAGCATTGGAACAGTAATTTCACAAAAAGAGGTTGCCTAATTTATGTAAAAGTGAATAACACATCATTTGCATTGCCTTTTGGAAACCATTCAATTTATTTACATGTATTTTTGTTTTGTTTTGTTTTTGTTTAAATCTTTAAAAAAAGCAGTGATTAAAGCTGCAGTAACAGCTGCCTATCACTAGAGGTCTCTCTGTGCAAAGAAATGACTGTCAGAAGTGGAGGCTAAAAAAATGCACTCGTAAAAACAAGCAACGTGTTTAGAGAGCAGTCCAATAGACATAAATGATCTATCGGGACACCACCTTTGCAACTGACAGAGAATGCTGCAAAACAGGTAAATCAGAATACGCGCATTTTAAATAATTATAAATAATTTTTACTTAAAAAAAAATAAATAATGTCCTGGATTCTCAAAATATTATACTGCATCTTTAAGTAATGCACCCAGTTTTTCTTTGTGTAAAGTGCATTAATTCACAAATAATGAACCACTTCATCCATCATTATTGGCAATGTGTAATCACACTACAAACTACTTTATGCCAATATAATATTACTGCAATCTAGCAGATTATCCTATCTATTGTTTAATACTGTCCAGCAGAAAATAAACAAAAATGGCATTGAGCCCAGAACTTAACTCCATGCTTTTCTTTAGAAAAATATTTCAGCAGTCTTGAACGTCAGCCTTTGCACATAAGAAGCAGTTTTCTGTACCTCTGAGTGACGCACCCTGGGGGGCTGTGGCATTTCCCACTGATCCAGGTATGACTCCAGTGGGTGCCCGTGGAAATCCAGTTCATGACACAGTTCTGTTCCTCTACTGAGTCTTCCTTTCACACTTAAAGGATTTTCAATTATCAGTGACATAATCCTATAATTTTCAAACATATTTAAAGATACTCGGCCTCAAGAAAAGTGATTCTCATTAACCTACACTGAGAAACAATATAACCCATTATACTAATTTGGTTTTAGGTCTCATAAAATGTCAAATGAGTACTCCCTTACATGGGCATATTAGGTCTGATCACATTTTGGGACACTAGAACTTCAGATCCCTGGGTTTGGATGGCTATTTCCAAGCCTGTTTTCCAGTAATATCTCCTGTTTCCGTTGGAAACAGACAAGCAGGAAAGAAAAAACAAATCCTCAATCCTTCACAAGTGAAAAGGACAATAAGCAGCAATATATACAAAGTATATTTTCTGGATTACCTGGTATAAAAATAAAGTTTTTAATTTATATTTTTGTAAACAAAATTCAAATGTTAAGAAAGGTCACTGAAAATCAGAAGTCTAGCAAAACTAAACTCTTGGGGAGGAACTGTGCAATTTATTCCTTTTTTGAATTATAATTTAAAATTTTAAGGAGTTCAAGTGAAAAAATATATTATTAAAGTTGAAACTGGAAGACAGATTTAAGGTAATAAAACAAGAACCTGAATACCCTGCAGGAAAACGCTTAACAGTCTAATTTAAGCACAAAAGTTAGTTTTGACTGTGTAAAAGCCAGGCTGATAGTGTCACAAGACCAGATCAGAAATAAATCTCTAAGAAAGTCATGAAAATAGAAAAAACACTTTAAAACTGTAAAAACAAACACATAAAGTAGTTTTTTTGTAATTGCTTTTTTAAAAGCTGCCATTATGATCAAAAAAAGGTAATGAAAATATCACTGCCTTTTTTGTATTCATCCTATGGCTTTCATGGCGCCTGTTTTGGTTTTCCATTCTTTTCATTAATTCAAATCCTGCAGATCTTTGAATTTTCACTTCAGTTCCACAACTCCATTCCAACAGCTCCTTCCGGATGTAGCGCTTAAAGAAAATTAAAACGTCTTGATCTTCAAAGAGCTGTGATCATTTTGCATAAGCATCCAAGTACCACACAAAGATCTGTCAGCCTTTTATTTATTTGGTCTATAATTAAGTGAAAAGTAAAAAAGGCACCTCTTTGGATATCCAAAACAATTTAATGAGTTCCTAATTTCAGCAAGATTGCAAATTTCATTCCAATTATCACCCATTGTTTCCTTTCTTCCTTTAAGAAAAATCTTAGCTTTAGTTTTTCTTAGATCCATTTGAGACAGCAGGGTGGCCACTCCCTCAGCATGTCTCATTTTTAATTCATGATCATGAAACATCATATTTTACATTTACACTGGTAAACGAACACTCAAAAACGTTTCCTAAAGTACATTGTACTATTCAGTATCTGTAAAACTGTGCATGTTATTAAAAAAAAGAAAACCACACACATATACGAAAAAAAATACACAATCAATAAGTTAGTTTTTTTTCTCTAAATAATTTGAAGGTACCCAACCTTTCTGGGGGCGTAAACTATCTAAAATCTGGCAGTACCACCATCCATTTGGGTTTCGTTCAAGGACTTCCAAACTTGTTCCTTCTGTGAATCCCATCGTCTCTTCATCCCCACGGTAATCAGCTATGGAAACATAAAGCTCTTTGGGATTGCTCTGTATGAGAGGAGACCTGTCCACAAGCTTTGGTTTGACAGTGGACACAGGAATGCCATTCCTTGGAGATGCTTTTGATAATGCATCTGTGCAACCCATTGCTTTTTTTTCAGGGTTTTTTTGTTTGGCATCATCTGCCTGGCTTCTCACAGCATTGAAAGAAGAATTTCGTCTTACTGACACACCAGACCTTAAGTGGTCAGTAGAATTCAGGGATTCATTTCTGCGTAGGGACCCTGAGTAAAGGTTAGTATCTTTCGAAGGTGCAGAAACAAAGACGGATTGTGGTCTTACAGCTAACTGTCGTACTCCATTTCTCATTTTCACGGAGCCATTGACCATTCCAGTAGGTTTTGAAAAACCACCCGGAGGTTTTGAAGGAATGGGTGGTGTTGCCCTCTTCATATTTTGATTGATGTTATTTAATGCCTGAACCCTTTTCTCATTTTTTTCCAGACTATTGGACTTGCTTCTGCTTCCCTGTTTCGTTGGAGTGTCCTCAGACTCTGACCCTGCAGTGTCTGTTGTCTTGCTACTCAAGTATTCCAAGAAATATGCAGGAGCCCAACCTTCGTCATCACCATATCTGATGTACCACCATCCACTCTCCTGTTTGTCAACCACCTCAACATCAACTCCAGCTGGAAAGCTGATTTCAGTTTCTTGTACTTTTTCATAGTTGTCAATGGTTCTATATATCATTTCATATTCTGAATCACCCCTGCTTCCTTTAGAGTTTATGCTTGAGAGATCTGACATACTTTTGGAAGAAGCAGAGTCTTCAGAAGAGATGACAGAAGCTGTTTCGGAATCCTCTCCTAATGATGCTTTTAAATTATGTTTAAGTTGTCCAGTTGGCCGCAGATGTCTCCTTAGACTAGTAATATCCATTTTTTCTGGACTTTGGCCTTCTTGTTTGGAGATAAGAGGTTTGGGCCTGACTCGAGGCTTTGGTTTGGTAGATGGGCTCTGCCCTATCCTTTCCTCAACATCAATCCTTGGTTGTGCCTTCACTGTACTTCGACTGCTTACATCAGAAGCTGATCGTGGTTTAGTATCGTCACTCTTGCTAAGTGACTGGTTTTTGGCAGAATCAACTTGAGCCTTAACAGCACTTTTTACAAAATCAACAGATGTTCTTGAGGATGACGCTCTAATAATGCTAGACTGGGTACTGGCTTTCTGAGGCTCAGAATCACCACTGGATTCTTTGCTGGAGGCAGTATCATCACAGCAAGTCCTGAAACCATCATTCTCATAGATAGTCTTATCATCCTCAGCTACATTTTCTGATGATTCCCCAACTTTAAATTTTGCTCTCTGGAGAGAAGACAAAGGTTGAGATAATTTGGAAGACTGGAGAGCTGCAATCTCAGATGTCACAGCTTCACATAGCGACACTTTTAGGATATCCTGATGTTCAAAATCAAGTTCAGATTCTAAATCAAAACCAATGGCAGGGACATCATACTCTGGCTCCTCATACTTGAACTTGTGTGGAGACTCTGGAGTCTCTCCTTTTAAATTCTTGCTAGAAGAAGAAAGCTCCTCTGACTCTTGTTTTTTGATTGGGGGAGCTGGAGGGGGGATTTTAGGTCTGGTTAAGGTGCTTGTTCTTCTGTTAAGGTTAGGTTTCTTCCTTTTGTCGATGTAAGAACATGGAGCCCAGCCTTCCCTATCCCCAATATGAACATACCACCATCCACCAGAGTTCTTTTCAATAACCTTAAAAATTAATGAACAACAGTGGTTATTACCTGCAATTTATTTTAATGACATCATTTAACACCTATTTATACTAAATAAAATCTAACTAGGGAAAAGTCAAATTTTTGCAGATATCATTGCAAGCAGTCAAATTAAATAACATCGTACCAGACACAACCATTTACTATGAACTGAATATATAAAAGCAAACAAAAAAGTGCAAAATAAAAAAATGGATAAAGTAGTGGATTGAATCTCATTCCTCAAACATCAGAAAAACACATACTTCAGCCTTTTGTCCTCCACGGAAGCTGATTCCATCAGATATACAAGACTGAAACTCTGCAATGGTATAGTACTCAACTTCAACTGTTGGGGGTTCTGGTGGCTTTGGTAACTGAAATCCCTGAAAATGAAAGTTGCTGAGGGTTACCCACACGTTGCATTTACAATTTTAACAGAAATTCAAGAAAGTCCCCTAACATAATGATCAAAGCTAGAAATTCAAGCTAAAAACAAAATGAACAAATTCAAATACATTTTTTTTGTCCTGTATAATCACTGAACAATCTCCATAGTCATATGCATACATCTAATAATAATGCATCTATTTTTCAGTTAGACAACCTTTTCATCTGCTTAAATAACCTTTTTTTAATTACCTTTTCAAATATGTCCTGATCACAAATGATTATACACATCTTGGTACAGACTCCATTTTAACATCAAATTCAGAAAATAGCAAATAAGGAAATAATTTTAAAAAAAGAAATATACTGCTTGCATAAGAATTCCGATACCACAAACTTATTTAGGTTAAGCCATTTTTGTTACACTCTTTAGGTGGTGTGAAACTACGGGGTTTGAAACTCCACATAATTATTGTCAATTTCTGCTGGCAGAACTAGTCAAACTCATTTCAGTTTCTAAAAAGGTTCTTGAGAACTTTAATTATCAACCTGTGTCACAGATATCATAGCATATCCAAAGCATACTGACAGAGCCTCAATAGAATGGCTTAAAGTTAAGAAAATAGATTTCCTTGAGTTGGCATGTTGATCATATTTCTATTCTTAAACTGAAAATCTAAAGCAGACACTCAAAACTTCTGTCTATAACCATTACGCCGGTAGTAATATACAAGTACTCCTCCATCACAACTGAAGAATTAAACAGACTCTCATTAGGAGGGTACTGTGGCTCAGTGCCACTGATGAATTGAACCTGTTGGTTCTCTGTGTGTACACATTCCTCTTGCATTTGTGTGTGTTTTTTTAATGATACATTGGTTTTCAAGCACTTCCCAAAGATTTGCATATTACTTTAATTGTCAAAATGACCCAGTATGAGTGAGTGTTTTCAATGACAGACTAATGCACCAATTACGCATTCTTGCCTTGTATCCAATACTGCTGGGGCAAGCACCAGCTCCATCTCATCCCTGATCAGGATAAGACAGTTACAAATGAATGAATGGATGGATGGATCCCTGCTACAATGAAAAAGGCTGTGTGGGTCACAAATAAAATTTTCCTTGAGGCTTTTAACTTTGACAAAAAAGGTACTGAATACTTTTTGAAAATACCATCACAAATACATACAAATCAAACATAAGAGACTGACCAAACTAGTTTCTCTTCTGGGAGGAGGTTTCTGTCTTAAGTTTGGAGAACCTATGCAAAAGGAAAAAAAAATGTGATATACAAAACATAAAATTTGAAAATCTCTTACAAAGAGACAATCACTTGTACTCTTCCTAAGCTTTATAAAAAAAAATATGCTAAATACATATTACTCAAACAACTATGTACACATACAAAAATTGCATTTATTTTCTTGGGACATTTATGAAAAAAACTTGATAGTACGCTGGAATAGTTGTTAACAAGAAAATGGTAAAGTCACATGTAAAATGGACAGCTGATAGACAGTGGGTGTTGGTAGGAGTGTGTCAGTCGTCCCCTTATCTTATTCAGATGACTAACAAAAAAAAGGAGACAGAAGGCTAATGATATTTTTAAAAACTCAGCAATTTTTTTTTTATTTAAACAGTACAAATCACTTAACAATCAACAAACAGTAGCTTACGGAATATATATAAACCACTTGGTGTGTGTGCGGATCTGAAGCATTTGGGTGGTTGTGTTATAAACATGTCTGCATATTACCTGCATTTGAAAATTTAACAACTTTATTTTTGAACCAATGCTTTGCAAATAGCCTAAGTTTTCACTCTCCTTTATCGCTTCCTGTGAAACCAAGATTAGTTCAAACTAAAGAATTTATGTTTGGATTTGAAATATTATGCATCTTCACAGTCACTTCTTTCAATGTTTTTACCCAAGGTCACTGACACAGCAGTATCTTTTCCTCCCCAAGACAGTTATGCCAGAAACACTAAATATAACTGAAGACAGAAAATGACCAGTCATCATTTAGAAGAAAATTATCCAGTTACATTAAATGTCAGAGAATTTTGAACTTTGAAGGGCACTGGCAAAAGTTCACAGGTCTCATTGGTCAAACCAGGTAACACTGGCGATGCCAATGGGTTGTTTAGAAATTGTAGTGTTCTTTATGAAGGTATTCTTTATACTCCTGCACATTTTTAAAATTAACATTTTAAACGTTACTGCTTGGTTATGTTTTATGATGTCCTGATTCATTGTTCAAATATTGCCTAAATAAAAGCCTAGTTTTAGATAGATACACACTTCAGAAATGCAGTAGGCTGCAATTTTTGTCATATATCTTGGACGTTCGATCTGTAAAGTACCTTATGAATTAGTATGTCATCCACATTTAGCTTTTGCCTAGTACCTGATGTTGCTTGGACTATGCAAATATAAGATCATTATAAGCTGTGGAATTATTGCTGTAGAAGCTAAATAGGGTCATTATTGTCACATATATGAGCACAGTGAAATTCTTACTTTTAAGTGTTAATCAGCATGTAACGAACGCATCACCATTCTCCAGCATCTTGAGTAGTTTAGTGTGTATAACAACCTTATCTTAAAACTTTTGTCTTCTTTATGTGAAAAGTCATAAACCTAACTCTTATTATTTGTATTTTTTTCTTTTAGCCCATTTTACTAAGACAAGGTTTTTATGGCTTAATATTTAGTTAATCATCAGAATTGTTGCCATCCCAAAAGTTCAAAATGAATAGAGGAATCTCATGAATAAATAAAAAGTTCAAATCCTGTTTTGTTGTTTTTATAAATCATTAGTGATTTATGACTATTGAAGCAGACCTTTCGAAACACCAACATCTTTGTGCCCAAATAGGTTTAAATACCAGCTGTACTGCATTCATGTATCTTACAGACTTTCTCAAAAAATTCAGTGTACAGTTATTTCTTACGCTGTTTTTTGGTATTCCACATAAGAGGGTTTTGTTTTACTTTAAGAAAAAAATAAATCTCTGTGTATGGCTTGGTTATATAATACAGTGCATCCAGAAAGTATTCACAGCGCATCACTTTTTCCTCATTTTGTTACTGTATGTCACAGCCTTATTCCAAAATGGATTAAATTCATTTTTTTCCTCAGAATTCTACACACAACACCCCATAATGAAAACGTTAAAAAACTTTACTTGAGATTTTTGAAAATTTATTAAAAATAAAAAAATTGAGAAAGCACATGTACATGTAGTATTCACAGCCTTTGCCATGAAGCTCAAAATTGAGCTCAGGTGCATCCTGGTTCCTCATCCTTGAGATGTTTCTGCAGCTTAATTGGAGTCCATCTGTGGTAAATTCCGTTGATTGGACATGATTTGGAAAGGCACACACCTCTCTATGGAAGGTCCCACAGTTGATAGTTCATGTCAGAGCACAAACCAAGCATGAAGTCAAAGGAATTGTCTGTAGACCTCCGAGACAGGATTGTCTCGAGGCACAAATCTGGGGAAGGTTACAGAAAAAATTCTGCTGCTTTGAAGGTCCCAGTGAGCACAGTGGCCTCCATCATTCGTAAGTGGAAGAAGTTCAAAACCACCAGGACTCTTCCTAGAGCTGGCCGGCCATCTAAACTGAGTGATAGGGGGAGAAGGGCCTTAGTCAGGGAAGTGACCAAGAACCCGATGGTCACTCTGTCAGAGCTCCAGAGGTCCTCTGTGGAGGGAGGAGAACCTTCCAGAAGGACAACCATCTCTGCAGCAATCCACCAATCAGGCCTGTATGGTAGAGTGGCTAGACGGAAGCCACTCCTTAGTAAAAGGCACATGGCAGCCCGCCTGGAGTTTGCCAAAAGGCACCTAAGGACTCTCGGACCAGGAGAAACAAAATTCTCTGGTCTGATGAGACAAAGATTGAACTCTTTGGTGTGAATGCCAGGCGTCACGTTGGGAGGAAACCAGGCACCGCTCATCACCAGGCCAATACCATCCCTACAGTGAAGCATAGTGATGGCAGCATCATGCTGTGGGGATGTTTTTTAGCGGCAGGAACTGGGAGACTAGTCAGGATAAAGGGAAAGATAACTGCAGCAATGTACAGAGACATCCTGGATGAAAACCTGCTCCAGAGCGCTATTGACCTCGGACTTGGGCGACGGTTCATCTTTCAGCAGGACAATGACCCTAAGCACACAGCCAAGATATCAAAGGAGTGGCTTCAGGACAACTCTGTGAATGTCCTTGAGTGACCTAGCCAGAGCTCAGACTTGAATCAGATTGAACATCTCTGGAGAGATCTTAAAATGGCTGTGCACCGACGCTTCCCATCCAACCTGATGGAGCTTGAGAGGTGCTTCAAAGAGGAATCGGTGCAAGGAATACACACTTTATTTTAAAATGGTCTGAAGGTGACCTGCAAAAGTGGGGTCAGGGTGTTGACTCACCCAGGGGTACCCTAGGGTAAAGGGTCTCCAAATAGGCAAAAAGGAAGCCATTAATAGGCACACTAGTAAGCTACAAAAGCAGTACTCCAATAATTACCAATTTGTGCACGCACAATAACTTTATGGGGCTACTAAGATGTCCTGGGATTGTGACTTGGTGAGAACCCTAGCACCTTTGGAAATTTGTTAAACACTCTTAAGGCAGAATCCTTAAAGGTTTTTTTCCCCAACAGAAAATGAACCAAAAGTAACCACTGGAAAGCAGTTTAAATGGCTCCCTTTATTGAAAACTCAAGAGTCTGAATCTGAGAGGATGAAAATGATGTCGTTCACTGTGTGCAGGTGGTATGGAGATTCTTTTTTAAAGATTATCTCATATATCTCTCCATTTACCTTCTCTGACACCCTTATATAAAGAGAATTAAGAATCACAAGCATTGGCAACACTGCTTGCATACCTCTTCACCTGGCACACTGGCAGTTTTACTGACCAATTCAAGGTCACACTGTGAATCACTGGTGACAGCTGAACCTTTAAGTTTGAGATTGACAGTTCACTGACTTAACAGCAAAGTGCATATTGAGCAACAGAGAAATCGATTCATGTGATGAGGTTAAAAAGACACAGTACTGAATATGTTTTTGTTGTTTTTACAGTATATGGCCTTTATTTTTACCCTTTGCAAGCATGTCCTGGTGTGTTGGTGATATTAGCTCACAGCTGGAAAAAAATAGTAACTGAACTATAAAACAAAACAGGGAATGTGGCCATTTATTACAAATTATATTCTGAATGGAGTTAAGTGTAAGAAAATTAGAGAAAACGCCTTTGTTAATTTCCAGAAACTTTTAAAGTCTGTTTCAGTTATACTTGTTGTAATTATTAGAAGCAAACTGATCAGCACCTGACAGAAATACAATGCCTTGCAAAACCATTCATCCCACACATTGATTGCCCTGTTTTGCCACATTACATCTTGGAATTAATAGGGATTTTTAAAGGGTGGCACCATCTGATTACAAAACAAGCCTACTATTCTGAAGGTTCAAAATATTTTTATTGCGACACAAACAACAATTAAGTAAAAAAAAAAAAATCATGAGCATGCTTAGGTATTCACCCCTCAACTTTGTAGAGCCACCTATTACTGCAATTTCAGCTTCTTCTTGGGGGATGTCTCTATTAGCTTAGCACATACAGCCACTGGGATGTTCACCCATTTTTTAAGGCAAAACAGCTCACCTCCATTAAGATTGATGGGCAGAATTGGTATATACAGTGTAGTGTGCAGCTGAGGCTCTTGCCCAGCTGGGACGCCTCCACATTGGGAGGACCGGGGAAGCAAGCATGGCCAGAGCTTTACCTCCCCATGGGCACTAGATGGCAACCCCCCTGGGTTGCAGCGGTGCCTCGGACTCCCGCAGGGCTTCATGGGAGTTAAAGTGTGGTGCAGCCCTGTTGGGATCCACAGGCAATGCCAGGGGATGCTGAGCCCTTATGGGCAGTTCTTCCACCACACCCGGAAGTGTTGCCAGAAATGAGTAATCAAGGACCTGGAGCACTTCCGGGTGCGTTATAAAAGAAGCCAGCAGCCACTACTTGGGGAACCACAGTCGGGTGGAGGAGCGATGAAGCTTGACCTTAGGAGTGAAGGAGGAGAAAGAAAAAAGAGGAAAAGAGTAAAAGAAGGGATTAATCGGTTGTGCTGTGCTTGGGTGGTGTCATACTTGTGGGGAACGGTGAAGGAGTTTCCCACAAGGGGAAAAGAAAAAATAAACCGAATGTGGATTGAACTTGCATCCCACGTGTGTCTGTGTCGGGTTCAGCTGGCAGTGCCAGCCTGGTGAGCCACAGCAGTTGCAATCTTCCAGTCACTCCACAGAATCTCAGTTGGACTGTTGTCTGGGCTTTGACTAGGTCATTCAAAGACATTTAAATGTTTCCCTTTAAACCACTCCAGTGCAGCATTAACAGTATGTTTAGGGTAATTGTTCTGCTGCCTGGTGAACCTTTGTCTCAGTGTCAAATCTCTGTCCAGACTGAAACAGGTTTTCCTCCAGAATTACCTTATATTTAGTGCCATCTATTTTTCCATCAATCATGACTAGTTTTCCTGTCTCTGTGATTAAAAGCATCCCCACAGCACAAAGATGCCACCATCATGGGAAGTGTTGGGTTTGCTCCACACATGTCATTTCTCATGATGGTCAAAAAGTTCAATTTTAGACTCATCTGTCCAGAGAACTTTCTTTCATGTATTCAGGGAGTCTGCCACATGCTGTTGGACAAACTCCAAATGTGTTTTCATATTTCATTCTGTTCAATGGACGGATAACTCCCATGTCTCTGACCTGTTTGGAGTGCTCCTTGGTCTTCATGTCACTTGCTTAGTGATGTTGCAGAGTGAGGGGTCTTTCAGAAAAGGTCTATTTGTACAGATATCATGTGACACTGTGATTGCACACAGATGAACCCTAATCAACTAATTATGTGACTTTTGAAGTTAGTTGGTTGGACCAGATCTTACTTAGGGGTTTCATAGCAAAGGGAATGAATACATAAGCACTCACAACTTTTCAGTCTTTACTTGTTTTGTTTTTTTACATATATACACAAGGTATTTTACTTTCATTCCACAACAATTTGGACTATGCTGTTAAGTCAATTACATAAAATCCAAAAGGTAATCCACTTTAATTCCAGATTGTAATTCGACAAAACGGGACAAACACTGAAAAGTTTTGCAAGGTACTTTAACTGTTATGTACTTACTGTGTTCAGCTCTCTGAGGGGCGATACGTGCAACAGCTGGCGAACCTTGAGTCGCCTTGTTTGTTTGTTTCTCCTGCAGCACAGTGCTACTGCCAAATGTATCTTCACATGGAATAGGAAGACTGATTTCTTTTTTGGAAATTGGGGTTTCATCTGGATCATTGTCTGTTTGAACATCCTTTTCACTCATCTGCTTTTTGTTCAGGAGATTACTAATTTCCATGATGTTTCCAATGATCTCAACAGGACCTGTCAATGTCTTCTTACGAGGTGAAAAATCATCTTTGATCTTTTTTAAGTATGATGCAGGAGCCCATCCTTCTTTGCCTAAGTATCTGCAAACAAAAAAAGAAAGAAATCCAATAGGTTAGTAATATAAAGTACTGTATATTAAAAGAACAGACCAAAAAGGGCACTAAAGGAAGCTTCAAGGGAAGAGGCGTTAAAATAAACATCTGAACATTTTACTGATGCAGGATACAAATAATGTATATTTCTGACTATGTACATTATATGCAATGAAAATATTTAAATCTGATATAAGTTGGGAACAAAATGGTAAGAATCACTGGATCTCAGCAAAAGAAACAACACATTATCTGTATTTAAGCAAGCTAATGGCAGACTATTGAACTTGCTTAGCCATAGGAAAGCGAACATTTTTAGTTTGAGGTAATAGCCAAAGTATAATAGTCACTAAACTAAATGCAATCTAGAGTGACCAGGTAGCTTAGGTTGCAGCCGTTACCAAGTGTCTGGTATTCTGTGGCTGATGTGCCTCCAGGGTGCCAGGCCAGCATATACAAGAGGCAGCTGGCCAGACTCAGGGAACTTCAAGCTGCCATGATGCACTTTGGAAAAAATTACTTTGTGAAATGTAGCCTGGAGTTTCTGTAAAAAAGATATATAAAGAATGTAGGAAACTTTCAAGCATCATTGTGCTTTTTCCCCCCCTTGGAGAACCACCAAAGCCACAGTTAAAAAAAAAAAGAAAAGTAAAGCACATTTCAAACACTGTGTTTTGGGCACATTTAGACTATTATTTGTTGGATACTTAACAGAAATCTTTTGTAATGCACAAGACTAGAAAATCAAATGAGATGGAAGTTTTAGTTTAGATTTGAAGCAAGCAAATATTCTACATAGATTTCTATTAGCGATGAGTAATAAAATGTTATATAAGTTATACCATGCATAAACAGTAATTTAATGAAAACTGGTATGCTATTTGTCTGATATACCTACTGTACAGGTAAATGAAATTCTACATTAAACATATGTGAAAGTAATTGTTGCATAGCATAAACAGAACGTATTTTTGTACCAGTTTTATTTAGAACCCTCTCTCTATAATACATATACACACACACACACACACATATATACTTTGTACATATATACTGTATATATAAACTATTTTTTATGATATTAATTCTCATAGCCTTCTATTTTCTGCAATTTTCTCTATCATATTACCAAAACTATATGAAAATAATTACTGTAATTTGTTGTTCGGCTTGTTTTCTACAATGCAGCCAGCAAAGGCTCTAACCTTCTGCAAATTTAAATTGTTTTAAACAATTTGAGAATGTTAAATTATTTATAACATTAATTATTTGAGATTTTACAGCTTGCCTTATTGCTTAAGGATTACTATAGTGCATTGCACTTTTGCAAATAATTCTGATTCAGTCATTAGGTTAATTTAGGATATTTAGTGTAAAATGTTTAACAAACTTCAATGTATTTTGTTTCCACAAGGTAAAACTAATCCTTTGTACCAGTTTGGATTGAGCAAAGAATGGATTGTGTACAGTTTATAAAGTCAGAGTTCTGTTGGAACTAGTTCCTTATCAATTCTGAACTATGTCATTTTCTTTGTGAATTTATTAATTTTGGCAGAGCTGTGATGGATTATTTGTACAGTACATCTACATTAGTAGCTCACCTCTGTTGTATATAGCACATAACGTTTATATTTTCCTCTGTTCAAACATAACACATTTATTTTCCTTTGGCTTCCTATTTTAAGGAAATGAACTTTGTAAATACAATACAATTGTTGTCTGTCTTCTACAACAGAGATTCTCAATCTATAGGCAATAGCCCACTTCACCAATACCCAAAATATTGAAGTATCTCGGCTGGGATGCAGAGTGGCAACTGCGAGACACCTGGATATAGAGAGGGAGGCAGTGGGCACCTCCGAAGGCAGCATGTCATGTAACTCAGTAAAATATGCAAAAGACTGACACTGAAAGGAAAAATGGGTGACAGCTTGATTGGTTGAAATAAAATGAAATAGTGGTGGTGGGGGCTTCCTTTTATTATTATTTAATAAAAACACCATTTTGCTCATTAGAAATTCAAAATCATGTGCATTTACTGTCTTTGAACCTTGTAGCAAAGAAAATGGTTCTGTAAGTGTTATTATGATCATAACTCTTTTCTGGAAATGTTGTACTCACTGTGATTTCCATAATGTAATGTGATATTTACAGTAATGTTTTGGACTGAACTCCTCTGATACATTCACCAGTAAAACATATAAAAATAACGCTAAATAAGGTTGTAATGAACACAAGTCTAAAGTCAGAGGAAAGTGAGGACAACAGGTTACTTATGAAAGAAGAGAAGCCAGGGTTTCGGAAGAACATAAACAGCTGGAGATAGACAACTGAGCAAGATCGAGCCTCTAAGCAGACAGGGTAATTCAGTAAAGTCATCTCCAGAAATACAGTAGATCTTTTGTATGAGTTTTTTTGTTTTGTATTCCTACATACATCACTCTGTAAACCTTTAGTGTGTATTTTTAAATATTAAAACACATGCCTTTATGATATATACCTTGTTCTTTGCATGAATCTGGGACTGGAGAGAAATCAGTGGAGTGATCTTCCTTTAATTATTACAGCCATAAAGCTAAATGTGATTGTGAAGCATAAGAAAATCTGTACTGGTTAAAAGGTGTTTTTATAATTTAAGCAGGATAGATGAGAATGTGGAATAGCTACAATACTCTCATATGGCTTACAATCCATGGTATGTCATAATGTTCAAGTTCAACTTTATTGACATGTAAAATGGAATTCTTACATGTCTCAAAATAATCACAGTAATATAATAATAATAAAAACTATAAGATTATAATGTATTCCAGTGTTTTAATTTATTTTTGCAGTAACTGAATGTTTTCAAATTTTTAACAATAACTAACACTGCATTTCCTTTCTCTTTTGTTCAACAAGGATGCTATTTACTATGCTAATAAGTACAGTAACTAGAAAACATACTAAATCATTTTATTGGTTATGAAAGATAAATATAATGGATATTGACCTTGGTGAATGTTAGTTTTAAATAATGCCTGCCTTTTTCTTCCTAATACAGTAGTGGAATTTTGTACTTCACACAGCCGGAGAAAAGTCCAGGTCTAATGATTCTCTTTAAAGCAACTTTTCTCGTTGCCACAGATTAAAAACATAAGGACACAAAGAGTTAATCCTCTTCATTTAATTATCAACACATGACTTTGTAAAACATCTGCTTTCCAACTTACATACAATGGCTAATCTCCTGGGAATGCAAAAAAGTTAACTAGGAAAAAAACAGAGTGTGTTTGTGTTAGAGAAAGAGAGAGTGAAGGAAATGACGTATGCTTTATACAAGGGGTGTTGACAGATTACTTAAGGAAGAACCAAAAAAAAGAGGATATAGGTTAAATTTAAGGTGGGGTTTTGTTGCAATTTTATTAAAGTGATGAACATTGTGTAGCTTACTAAACTGGCTATGCATGAAGGAGCTTACTTACACTTGGTTATGAAGAAATCATTTTCAAATTATGGAGAAAAAAAATAAAATGGACCATAAATACTCTTTTGTTATGGGCCTCAGTGGCAACACAAAACTGTAAGCATGGGAGTTTGCTAAAAAGGGTCACTGAAGAGATGATATGTTAAACTGTTGATAGATTTTCCATGTGTGTCTCACATATAAAAGGAAGGAAGTAAAGAGTGAAAAGAAAAAAAATAAGGCAAAAATAAATAAATAATAGTGATGTGGGTTGTTTGCCACTCTTTTAAGCTTGCAGCAATACAAATCCAACTACCATGTAACAGATTCATGCTTTTAACTCGCTTGGTATAAAGTGAATACAGTTGGTCTTTTATTGCCCTTTTACTCTATTAAACGAATATGTGAACAGTCGCACTACTGTATATGACAACATATTACTTTCTACAAGGTAAAAAGGAGTTGAACTATAAACTTCTTTATAAGCTATGAAAAAAAATGAATATCAGTACCAAGTTAACTGTTAGTGAATTAAGGTTAAAAAAGAGAGCAATACGATTATATATTAATTGTGGTTTACTTTTTTTTATTCTTCTGTAAAATTTAAAGTCTACAAACAACAAGGAATGACTTAACATTTCCGTTAGGCAGAATACCCAGTGGGGGCTCATAAGTCTTTTAGCCTTGAAACCCCGACATTGTGTTTTTTCCTCCGTCTTATCTACAGTTTTTTTTTTTGTCCTCCTGGCCATCTGACCTTCTCATCGGACTCATCTTTATACAGACTTATAGTACAATATCTTATATATAAATATCTACGCGTGGAAGTCGGGCTAAGGGCTCCACCTACAAGGAAACCGAAAACTAAACGTCTATGCATGAAAGTGTGTATGTCTGTTTGTTCAGCTTAGAAGTGCAAGGCTACTACAGCATGAAGCTCAGACAACCGGCAAGGTGGCCCCAAGTTAACGAGTCGGAAAAAGAAAGCGACTGTGTTGCCAAAGTAAAACCGCTGAGAAAAGAGAGAAACTTTTATACATGCGAGATTAGCACATTGGCAAAACGGTATCCCTTTAACTTTTCCTTCCTCAGCTAATACACAACCGATGTGAGCACATCAGCACAACGAAACCTAGGAGAGATACCCAGAGTAGTTCCTTTCAATTACCTGACATCTCTACATTTCAATATTTTTGTGACGATTTCAATAGCTTCTAGGACCCCAGGCTTTTTACAGCATAGGCTTACACAGCTAGTTGTATATAAATAGACTACCTTTCTGCTGATTACATGTCGATGTTCTGTAAGCCCATATTGATTTATTTTTTTATTTATTTATTTATTATGATTCTTGTCTAACTTTTATTGTTCTTTTCTTGTAACCATTTCTTTGACTTTTTTAAAGAAACTTTTGCTATTGTACATCCTGTGTACAGAAATAATTATGAATTAAATGTTGCTGTTGTTTAAAAGCTATCATTATCTGTATAGTAAAACCTACTTTATATCCTTCAAGTTCACTTGT
The DNA here is from genome assembly GCF_016835505.1 of Polypterus senegalus. Taxonomy (NCBI): domain Eukaryota; kingdom Metazoa; phylum Chordata; class Cladistia; order Polypteriformes; family Polypteridae; genus Polypterus; species Polypterus senegalus. The sequence goes on from NC_053154.1 coordinate 296,505,189, forward strand.
TAAATAGAGCCAGTAGTTAACTATAAATCCATAAAATTAATTATATACTGCCTATATGTTTTCTTGCAATTGCAGGAGAAATGTATGGTTTTATACTACATATTAAACCCATGACACAAAAAAATAGTGTTTTTCTACAAAAATCATCATGGACACGGCAGATTTATTAGAAAAATACAGATCTTTTCAGTTAAAAAAAAATACATGTGAGATCATAGGTCTTTCCCCTGGCTATGGTAATTCAGCCATGTGTTATAAAATTAGTGATTACCAATGACCATCTCAGTTCTTACCTTATTACAAATGTGTCACACAGGCTGATCTTACACTAAACAAGTTCACAGAGAATGTATTTTATGGTGTTATTGTCATTGTAAGTGAGCAAGCTCAATCACATGAATATTTTTTTCTCATGAAAATTCACAGTGGTTGTACCTAATAAAATTATTTACTGAGTAACCTGGGGATAACATTCCAAATCAATGCCACACAGTGGCTATCAAAGCAAGCTACATGGCAAAATGTCTTGAGAGGAAAAGTGATACCAAGAATTGCCATTACAATGAAACATGGAACAAAAAGTATGGTTTTATAATCCCATTAGATTAATGCCATTCACTAACTGAATCAACAACCTCCAGGCTACAAGGGTTATATTCCAAATCGTAACCTTAGATCTTCAAATGAGTGTCTCCTTATAATTCCAAAAGCTAAACTTAAAAGAAGTGGTGAGGCGGCCTTCTGCTGTTATGCACCCAAAATCTGGAATAGCCTGCCAATAGGAATTCGCCAGGCAAATACAGTAGAGCACTTTAAAACACTGCTGAAAACACATTACTTTAACATGGCCTTTTTATAACTTCACTTTAACTTAATACTGATACTCTGTATGTTCAATTCTTCATAATAATTATTCACAGTGGCTCCAAAATCCATACTGACCCCTACTCTCTCTTCTGTTTCTTTTTCCGGTTTCTTTGTGGTGGCGGCCTGCGCCACCACCACCTACTCAAAGCATCATGATGCACCAACATTGATGGACTGAAAGCCAGAAGTCTACGTGGCCATCATCATCAGGTCCTTCCATGAAAACCCTAAATACAAAGAGGACTGTTTGACTTATGTTAGGTAGATTGCCCAGAGGGGACTGGGCGGTCTCTTGGTCTGGAACCCCTACAGATTTTATTTTTTTCTCCAGCCTTTGGAGTTTTTTTTTGTTTTTTCTGTCCACCCTGGCCATCGGACCTTACTCTTATTCTATGTTAATTAATGTTGACTTATGTTTATCTTTTATTGTGTCTTCTATTTCTCTATTCATTTTGTAAAGCACTTTGAGCTACATTTTTTTGTATGAATATGTGCGATATAAATAAATGTTGATTGATTGATTGATATAGCTAAGCACAATAAATATTACATTGATGCAAGGGTATTATAAGAATGAGTTATAGGTATTATTATGGCTGGACAAAATTGACTTATATTGATATTACGATTATTTTGACGCAAAATGTGATATTCAATATTTCTCTAAATACATTAGAATTGAAAGTCACCATCATATAGACATGAGTATGCATGTTTATTATAGAGTCAAAACCCAGGTATATTGTTTCACAATAATAATATGAAATATTAACTAAGGAAACAATTTTTTTCTTTTCATATTGAAACAATTTAATGAATAGTTGTTCCTTATAGAAACGGCTCAAATAACACTTTTGTTGTACATCTCCTCCACTTATTTTTATGCCTCCATTGTATGCATTGCTTGCCTTGCTGCAGTGTCAGTTAGTCAGTAAACATGTCTCTCTCTCTCTCTCTGACTGTTTTATATAAGAGAAGAGAACGCTCTTAATTCATTACTGTGCTAATCACTGATCATAATACATGTACATGTGGATATTATACATATACTGTTTTATGATTTATATCATTTGTAATGATTCCAAATTATGAATTTGCATATTCTTATCTGTGACAGTTTGTATGATGCATGGGAATGTTTATTTTATAATGTTCACCAGCATAAGCACAGCCTTTGCAGCCAGGCAAATGGAAGTAACAGCCTGTCTGATATAAACTAGAAGGGTGTTTTGTTCCTGAACCTCTGTGCTAGGAATAGTTGTCCATAACAAACACAATACTAAAAACATAAGGTGGCTCATAAGTATACATGGTACCAGAGTAACCTAGGTCAAAGATCTAAGATCGACTATATAATCATTTCATCAAACTTGTGGCTGTATGTTTTGTACACTCAGGTGAAGAGAGGGACAGTGGTGTCAACTGATCACAATAAACTGGCTTGCTGGTTCAGAAGGTCGGGAGCCACCTGGACAGACCTTGAAAGCCTCAGTGAACTGGGAATGTTTGGATGAGAATCCTGTCCAGAAGATTTTCAACTCCCACCTCCAAAACATGGTTTACCTGTATACCTGGAGAGACAGGAAACATAAGAGTCCGAACAGATCTTGTTGGAAGTCTCCTATGTGGAAGCAGCTGCCAAGAGTTGTGGCTTAAAAGCTATAACTGCTTCTTTAGGTGACAAGCCAAGGACTCATTGGTGAACACTGGAGGTGAAGGATGCTATCAGGCTGAAGAAGGAGGCCTTCCGTGTATGGTTTGGGAGACTCCGGAAGCAGCAGAGTGGTACTAACATGTCAAAAAGGCTGCAGCCTTGGAGGTCATGGAAGCAAAAACTTGGGTGTATGAGGAGTTTGAAGAGAGTATAGGAATTGACTATCGATCAGCTCAAAGAGTTTCAGGCAAAGCAGAAGAGGAAGGCAGCGATTCAACCAGGCTGTTCTCAGATACGGTGAAAAAATGCTGACCCGTTCTGAAGATGTAGTCTGACTCTGGAAGGAACACTTTGAGGAGCTCCTGAATACATTGGACATGTCCTCTGTGGGGGACGCAAAGCCAGAAGCTGATGGGAGGCCAATACATATTTCCTTCAAGGTTGGCTGACACACTTTTTCAATGTTGCATGACTGTTGGAAACATTGCTCCTGAATTGGCAGACTGGGTTGGAGGTCCCTGTTTTTAAAAAAGAGGGAGCGGAAGGTGTGCTCCAAGTATGGGGGATGAAACTTCTCCGCCTCCCTAGAAAAGTCTATGCCAGGGTACTGAAAAGGAAACTCTGCCCAGTCGTGGAACTGCAGATCCAGGAGAAGCAATGTGGATTAAGTGCAGGCCGCGAAACAGTGGACCAGCTCTTTATCCTCATGAGGAGCCTGAAGGGGGCACTGGAGTACATCCAATCGGTCCACATGTATTCTGTGGACTTAAGGCTCATTTATATTTCACGCTCAGAACATGTATGTGCACGCATCATTGCTACCATGCATTCCCATTGTTCAAATGACAAGTCCTCCAAGCACGCCCTCAGAAATTTAACGCGATTCGTGTGCAAGTTGCAGTACCAGCAAAAATTTGGGGGGTTTTAGTGTGATCAAGTTGGAACGTTATGTTAGAGTCTCTGTTTACTATTTACATGTGACAGAAAGCCGCTATGTAATCCTGCATGCGTGCTTTGATGTTTGATGAATGGTTCGATGTGGTGAATCAAAATGCCAACAAATGCTTTGTGATACTTTTATATTCAAGAGTCGCATATTCCCCAATGTAATGACACAATACGTTTTAAAAGTGTCACATACTATCTTCTGTGCCGTCTTTTTTTTTTTTTTTTTTGCACCTTCGCAACAGCATCAGAATGTATGGCAGTGTATTTGAGCCATTGAGAAAAAATTAAGGACACAGTGAAAAGGTCTGTTTGGTGATTAAAGTGGAAATTTCAGCTTTAATCTCGAAATGTCCACTTTAACCTTGTTGTTTATCATTAAAGTAGACCGTCGTAAACGTCATCTTAAAAACAACCCACTTGTTAATCGCTACATGCTTCTGGGGCTTCCTCCTGAAGTGACAGCAGCGGTAAGAAGCAATAGATCTCCACACAGAACACTAAATTAACACATTAAATTTATGATATTCCAGCTCCCTGCACATTTAGAATCCTTAGCTTTATATTTGATATCACTTTCATGATGGAAGCATTAAAGTATGTATATTACATTTTAAAGATAAAATCATTAACATCATTTAAATAATGAATACTGTTAATAATTACACAGCACTGATGCCTTGCAGGGAGTCACATCCCTGGTGTTCACTATCTGGAGTTTGTATGTTTTCCAGGTGGGTTTGAAGTGTGCTCCAGTTTCCTTCCAAAGACATGAAGGTTTGGGGATTTGATGACGCTAAAATGACGCTTTCCTGTCACATCCCAAAGATATATGGGCAAGGTTATTTGTGACAATTGCTCCTCCAAAAGTAATTGTGTACTACCATGGACTGCTGCCACATCCAGAATTGTTTTTTTTTTGTTGTGTGTCTGCTGGCAAGAAAGGCTCAAATTACTATAACACTGTATTGGAATCAGTGGTTTGGGAAAATTAATGAGTGAATGAATCTATACAAATAAAAGGCAAAGCCCTCACTGACTCACTCACTCACTCACTGACTGACTCATCAGTAATTCTCCAACTTCCCGTGTAGGTAGAAGGCTGAAATTTGGCAGGCTCATTCCTTACAGCTTACTTACAAATGTTGGGCAGGTTTCATTTATAAATTCTACGCGTAATGGTCATAACTGGAACCTACTGTTTCGTCCATATACTATAATAGACTTCTGCTCGATGTAACTCCGCCTCCCACGTAATTTAGTGCCTGCCCATATAAGGCCGTCCGTCAGCGGCAATCCAATAGAAACACTGCCGCTAAATATTTACGGGTGAAGGACTGTGCTTATGCAGAGGAAGATGAGATGGTCAGGGTGGTGTTTGGCACAAACTCTGCGAAACTGCGAGAGAAACTTTTAAGTGCCGGGTCTTAGCTAACATCGCACGAGATGGCACCAGCACAGCTGGAAACCTTCGATGCATGTACACCGAGCGGCTCACATGAAATGACGCAGTGCACAGACAAATGCAACAGTTCCAAAGAGTGCTGAACAAAAACTGAATTACACAATTGAGAAGGCAGCAAAAAAATATGAAGTGTGTGATACATGCAAGCATATTCATAAGTGCAGCTACTGCGGAAACAAAGCACACAGTGGAAAAAGTCAATGTCCCGCTAAAGGAAGACAGTGTAAAAAAAAACCCGTGCATGCAGTGTGTCACATCTCAGATAAAGAGGAGGACAAGCTGTTTATTGATGCAGTAAGAAACAAATCGATGAATGAAACCTGTTATCTTTACAACGATTGACAAACACGGAATGTAACTTGAACACAACACATCCTACAAATACGAACCTGATTGAAAGAAATAATGATAATCAAATCCTTGATGACAGCAACACTCACAAAACAATTACTGTATATTGACAATCATGTTATGTTATTTACTTTTTTATTTTCCTTTTTCATAACTTCTTTAACACACTACTTCTCCGCTGCGAAGCGCGGGTATATATATATATATATATATTTATGTTCAAAAAAGTTAAGTTTTAAAAGTTTAGTTTTAGTGTGTTCAATAAATGTTTATCCTGTTCGGCCTGCGACCTAAAGTGTGTTTTGGATTTTGGCCCCCTGTGCAATTGAGTTTGACACCCCTGATTTAGTCGACACAAATATCTTTGGTTGGAATGTAAGGCGAATTTACTCTTTACATTTGTATGGTGAAGAAAAATTTATGCAATGATGCCTACATTTAACTTACATTCCTACCAAAGATATTTCTGTCGACTAAATAAAAATTCCTTCTATTTAAAACTTAAATAGAACTTGAACAGATACGATAGTTCATAATATCCACGCAGACTTGCACGTAAGAGCAGGAGTCGTCCATTTTAACAAACAGCGTATCGCACTGACACGAAATAGCCTGCCCATTTAATTATTTAGGAATGGATAAATAAATTAAGATTTTGTACGAACACCTGCCTTGTGCCCTGTGTTGGCTGGTATTGGCTCCAGCAGACCCCCGTGACCCTGTATTCGGATTCAGAGGGTTAGAAAATGGATGGATGGATGGATGGATAATGTTTTTCATTTTTCTTCCTTGATGGAATCTGCCACCCCCAGCAACAGTTGCTCACACCCCAAAGAGTGTATATGTATATATATATGTATATGTACTGTATATGTGTGTGTGTGTATATGTATATATGTAGATATGTAAGGATATGTATATATATATATGTTTATATGTGTGCGTGTGTGTGTATATATATATATATATATATATTTATATATATTTGACAGCAACACTCATCACTCACAACAGTGATAAAACAATTACATTAACAATCATGTTACGTTATTTTCAAAATGTTTCCTTTTCTTTTTTATTACTTCTTTAACACACTACTTCTCCGTTGCAAAGCGCAGGTATTTTGCTAGTTAATATCATATAACACAGCACTGGAAAGAGCATAGTCACAGTTAGAATATACTTCACATGAAACAGATTTGTTTTTCTTTAATGTAACAATGAACCTGTCAAGCTGACCAGAAACAAAATAACTGATAGTCTGATGGATACAAAAAAGAAAGAAACTGACGTAAGGGCTAAAAACAGACAATTGCCAGTGTAAATGTCAAAGCTATTTTTTAACATTTTCAAGCTAAAATATAAAAAGGAAATAGGCATGCATATTTCTTGAATAGTTTTGTCCTTTACAGATAACCTAAAATAACCACTGGCAGTAATTATGACCTTGAGAACTACCTAAAAATAATTTGTGTAGCAAAAGAACATTTAGAAACACAGGACATAGTGATCAATGCTGAATTTAGAAAAGAAGCTATGCATAGCCAATGAGAACCATAAGATGTTCTTAATGTACTATAAATCTAAAAGGATGGGTGAAATGCATAAAACTGAAATAAAAATATAAAAGAAAAACAGTTTAAATTCAAAGACTAAGCCTGTATATTAAACATAATTATTAGATTAGATGTTTCAGATGTAAACTAGTGAATTTTCAAAAATTTTCAAAAATAGTACCAGTAGAAATAGAGACTGAATTTAAGGATAAGAAGTGCAAATTTAGAATGGAGTCAAATGTGCTTTCTGAAAAACATCAATAGTTAGTTTTAATTTGGGAATCTTCCTCTCTGGTTTAAGAAAATAAAATATGGATAAATTATGGAGCTGCGAATGAGAGGTAATAATATATTGTGTCTTGTGATGTAGTGAGACCATTTTGCCACTTTTCAGACATGAACTAGTGGGTTAACAATAACAGCAGCTAAAATGCAGCAGGAATAAAACAGAATGCAATGAAAATGGAGGAATATCAGTGCCATCCAGGTTTTATTCTTCTTTAACATACAACTTATAAAAAGGAAATTTATTTCCAAGTTTTCCATATTGAACACACTCCAGCGAAAGACACCAAAAATCTAATCATCCATCCATTATCCAACCCGCTATATCCTAACTACAGGGTCATGGAGGTCTGCTGGAGCCAATCCCAGCCAACACAGGGTGCAAGGCAGGAACAAACCCCGGGCAAGGCGCCAGCCCACCACAGGGTGCACACACACACACACAACAAGCACACACTAGGGACAATTTAGAATAGCCAATGCACCTAATCTGCATATCTTTGGACTGTGGGAGGAAACCAGAGTACCCAGAGGAAAGCCACGCAGACACGGGGAGAACATGCAAACTGAAGTGAACCCGGGTCTCCTAACTGCAAGGCAGCAGCGCTACTACTGCACCACCGTGCCACCCAAAATCTAATCAACAAAACAAATTTTTAAATTCTCTAAGACTATTGGTATGCAAATAATGGCAAAACAGGTGTTTCTAAAATTACTAAATATAATAGTTAAAGTGATAATTACTCTCTTTTAGACTTTATTACAGATTTGCTTTTTCAAATTTTTAAAATCACACCTCACTCCACACCTATCATTTCCACTTTTAATTCCTTTTAATGCTAAATAATGCTGTAAATGCTTTAACTCACAAGACACAGAAGCAAAATGTTATGTGTCTTTGGACTTCTCACCATCTAACTGAGGAACTCTTCCTTAGACACACCCTGGAAATCACCAAACACCATAGTATAAGTTATTGAGTGCTACATTCTATTCAGCATAAAAGAGTTCAAGAGCCTGCTGCACATAAATATGAATGTTTATCAGCTCACTACCTCTGTTTTACCATACTGGTTGTAGACTACACAAGATGGAGTGGCTGGAGCCAAAGTCTTACTTAAGTCAATGGAGATGCTGTGGAGATGGTCAACAGCTTTTGGATTCTTGCTTTAATCATTGCTATTGCTTTAACATAGACCATCAAAACAGATTAATTAATTAGGAAGGCACAACAGCACATTCAATTCTTTGGGCGATGAATGCACTTTGGTATGGCTTCATATGTACTTTGTAGAACAAAGTGAGCATTGCCCATTCTATTAGGCTTTCATGGCACACAAGGCCTTAAGAAAACAGATTTAACAGGGATGCAGGTATCCAGCTTCACAAAACCCCGACTTGTATTCCAAAATGAATGGACTACAGCTTGTATCAGGATCTGCCTGGACTTCATCTGATAACAAAAGTGTAAATCAGAGCTGCACTGACATCTCTCCAAAGGCCTCTCTGCAGACCTCTTGAGCCAGAAAGCACAAAATGGACTCAAGCAAGACAAAGACCTATAATTCAAGGGATGACAACTAAGATGAACAAAAGAACACACCTATTAGAAGACAATGTATTTGGAGAAGGTTCAACCTTCCTTTAAAAAATTGCACCATCCTGAAGAAACTCTCTAGGATATTCAGTGGACAATCACTGAGCGCTCTGTGGAATCTCTCAAGACACACACTCTGGGATTCTCTCAAGGAGGAGGAACTCTCCAAAATGACTAAAAACATGTGAATCCTGATCTCTGAACCTAAAAGTTATGAACTGCCATTTTCCTTGAGGAGCAGAAAAGGTGAAACTCATTTCTCTTTGTGAATCAGACAGCTGAGATCCAGTCTTCAATGCTAAGCACTAAGCCATGTCTGCTTAGGAGCAGCCATTACTTCAAGTGAAGAGTTTAGCATCTAAAGTATTATGCCAGAAAGACTAATGCCTTTTCCCTATTAAATGGCAAAAGACAGCAGAAGGCAAGCTGAGGAAGCTGTAGCACAGCACTGACAAGAAACACGCAGCAAAGAGAAAGAGTGCACCTCAATACATAAAGAATCTTCCATGTGAACCTGGAGAAACAACAACGCATCAAACAAACAAACAATTCCACACAATATCAGACATTATTGATAAGGACTTGGTATTGTAAAACTATTTACCTGTGCCAAAATAAAGTAGAACTCTAAATAACCAACTGTATAAACAGCCAGCCCATGTTACATGTTGTCTATGTAGCCTGTTATCATCCAGTCTTATATGTCACTGTATATAAGTTTTTATTATACTTCTATTATTCTTGTGTTTAACAATAAATTGTATTATTCTGTTTCTTAAAACAAATGTGCTTCAGTTACCTTGATATAAGTCTAAAGGCCAGAGACCCACCTCCTACAAAAGAGAAAGGTAAGGTAAATAAAGCAGAAGCCTTGCTGAGTAATTGGATTCATTACTGGTATTGCCAAAGGTAAACCTAATACTTATTTAACCATTTGTAATTTATATCCCACATTATAATGGAATCCTCCGGGTTGGCAGATTTATTGATTACTAATCATCAAAAAGTTTTACAACTTGCATATGCAAAAGAATGTTTAAACACTACATGTTTACATACTACAGTTTTGCATGACAACTGCAAAAAATCTTCTTTGAAGATATTACTATTATAATACATTTCCAAATGTTGTGCATCGTCCTTTTACAGAAGCTCCAAATTGTCACTTTTCCTTTTTTGTTTCTGAACTTGTTTTATTTTTACACTAGTTATTAGCCTTGATCAAGATTAGATTTGATCTGGTTTCTGGCTTGTCACAGATAGTAGCCTTCTACAACTCTGTGATGGCCAGTGTGATTGTCTAAACTGTGGTGTGCCACACTGGTGACTTCACTTCAAGAGAGGTGCACTGAATCAATAAGCTAATTAAAAGGGCAGGCTTGGTTATGGGACACACCTTGGACACCCTGGGGGCAGTAGCAAAGGACAATATAAAACAAAACTTAGTGCCATTATGAACAAAGCTGTACATCCTCTCTTTAATATAACACTGAGGACTTTCAGTCAATGAATCATTCAGCAGAAGTGTGCCAAGAAATGCAACTAGGACTCCTTTATACAAAAAGCATGCCACACTTGAATGACAAGTCAAAAGTTTTTTTCCTGTTGGATTTAAACTAACATCAATATACCATAACTGACCATTTCATGTTAATTTAAATAAAATATTTGGAAAAAATAAGGGAGTACTTTCGTTGAAGTTCAGAGTTCAAAATTTGACTGACACCCCTGTTAAAAAACCCTGTGTAATGCCATTTTTTCATAATAAACACATATACAAGTTTATGAATAGAAGCGAAGGTCTGTGATATGGTTTGCATATATATAGCTAAAAATCCACAAAGGAAGAAAATTAATCACATATCTTAAAATAGTCTTATATTACTGAGCTTTTGACATCTATCAGGTATTGTCATCAGAAGAAAATGATTAGGCATTCACAAACCAAAAGCAATATATAGCAAATGAAGAAGGGGGTGAGGGTAGGTGGGTATAAGAGGGGTGTATAAGTAAGGTGGGGTTTGGTGGGTGTTGGTCATAAAGTCTTTATTATTTGGATGTTCTTCTTGTTAAGCTTGCAAATGCTGGGTTCATGTCCATTTGTCTATTTATCACGTTTTCATTTTATAACCATGATTCAGCCAGCTCTCTGGAACTCTTCATATTTACAGTGAATATTACTTGCACCATGTCCCAGTTAAACATGTGTCCGGTTGAACTGATATGTGCTTATATCAGAGGCAGTGGGTCCTTCCTTCTTGCGATGTTCTTGTGTTTGTGTTGGAAATATTTTAAATGTTTGTCCCACGTATACAGCTGGGCATGCACTGAATGGTATGCTATATACTGTGTTTCGTGTCTCTGCTGCAGATTTCTTGCTTTTGGCATTAAAATAAACTGTTTCCAATCTGTTTCATGGTTTATGTGCTGCTTTAATGCCCGATTTGAAGCGGATGCACGCTTTGGTTTCTGATAAGCCACAGTAATAAAAAAAGACTGTACTCAGTAGAACGGGAGACTGGGTTGGTGCCAATTGTTCGCTGAGATCTCAGGTGTCTCCAAAGTAAGCATTGTTTGATAAATGTTTTGGAGTTGCCATCTGATGTAAACAGATGGAACAAATAACGACTTTCATTCTTTTTAGTTTCCTTTGTTTTACAGTGTGTGTATATCTTTTTGAACAATGTATTAACACTAATCTGTTCATGCAATAAGGGATTATTGCTCCCAAAGTGTAATATTTTGTCCACATAACATTCTTTGCAGTAAACACTTGTAAGCAAAGTGGCGTCGTTACCTCTTTCACTGGAGATGTCCAGGAAATTGATGCGTCCGTTCATTTCTCTTTCCATGGTGAACTGAAGATGGCATTTATCATTCAACAATTCACAAGATGCGTTCTATATGAACTTATTACTAAAACACGCCGCAAACTAACCACATACAAATCAGAAATGACGAGGCAACCATCCAGGTTTTTTGCAACATGTACAGCAATGGTTACAGATAAATGGACCAAACACGTGCATAATATAGCTTCCAAAAGCATTAAATCTAAGTGTGATGCACTCAACAAAAATGGAACAAACTCACAGAGAGTATACCTAGTAAGGAACCACAATCTGGAATATACAACCTCTCCAAAAGACAGCTTTCCACTACAGATCAAAATGTTCTTGCCAGAGGTTTAAAGTTCAATCATAAAGATGCCTCTGATGTGAACTTCCCAACCACCCAGGAACAAATTATACTAACTGAAAAGACACCAGAAGACAATGCACATGAAATAAGGTGTGGCATGGCAGTTAGTTACATACAAGACATCCAACAGTATTTATCTCTAAAAAAGAACAGAAGGCATTAAGATTGCTACGTAGTGATGAAAGCATCTTTAGAGGAAATACTCTCTGACACCACTACTTACGAGCAACTAGCAATAGCAACCCAGCAAAAAACACCTTGAACATAATTAACATAAGCTCCACAACAATCGTTTAAACATGCAAGATTATTATAAAATGAAATCCAATGAGCGGCACGGTGGCGCAGTGGTAGCGCTGCTGCCTCGCAGTTAGGAGACCTGGGTTCGCTTCCCGGGTCCTCCCTGCGTGGAGTTTGCATGTTCTCCCAGTGTCTGCGTGGGTTTCCTCCGGGCGCTCCGGTTTCCTCTCACAGTCCAGAGACATGCAGGTTAGGTGGATTGGTGATTCTAAATTGGCCCTATTGTGTGCTTGGTGTGTGGGTGTGTTTATGTGTGTCCTGCGGTGGGTTGGCACCCTGCCCAGGATTGGTTCCTGGCTTATGCCCTGTGTTGGCTGGGATTGGCTCCAGTAGACCCCCGTGACCCAGTGTTTGGATTCAGCGGGTTGGAAAATGGATGGATGGAAATCCAATGATGCGAACTGCCCAGAATGCTACACCCTTCCAAAAATCCATAAAACCCCCTTGAAATTCAGACCTTTGGTCAGCCTAACAATGGGCTAACATTTTTCAAATGCTGAAACATTTAACATAGAGATTTGGATTATTCAGTTAACAGCGACAAGATGGCATTAAAGCACCTGAAACATATATCCATCGATGATGGTGAATACATGGTCTATTTGATGTTGTGTTGCTATACACCATGATCCAATTCATATGGCCACGGAGACCTTACTCTCAAAACTAAATAATGGCACGAATGAAGCTGACCACAAAGGACATATTGCTTTTAACACTACTTTGCCAGAAAACTCACTTTGACTTTAATAGGAATTATTACAGACAGAAAGAAGGCAAGCTAATGGGATCACTGTTATCAGGACTGTTAGCCAAACTGGTTATGCAGTGATTTTAAAGTGTGACTCTAACTTTGGTTATGCTATGTAAGTGATATATTTGGCATATTAAAAAGTGTCCAGCTAAATGAATTCTACAACCACATCAACTCAGCATTTCCTGCAATCCAGTTCACCATGAATGAAATGAATGGACGCACCAACTTCCTGAATATTTCCATTGAAACAGGTAACAATGCCACTTTGATTACAATTGTTTATCACAAAGAATGTGATGGTCTGAACCCCACCTTACTAATTCACCTCTCTTACACTCACATACCCCCCCTCCCCCCTTTATTTGTTACACGGACACCTGAGAGGTGTCGAAAGTTCAGGAATAAAAGACTATTTTAAAATACATGATTCATTTTCTCCCTTTATGGATTTCTAGCTGAATATATATGTTATATGCTCAGGGGGAGCAGCCATGGACTGTGCAATACCTCCACCTGGACGCTAGATGGCCGCCCTCCTGGGTTGGAGCGGTGCCTCGGTCTCCCACAGGGCTTCATGGGAACTGTAGTTGGGTTCAGTCCTGTTGAGTCGAGAGGAGGAGGAGGTTGTCTGAGAGGAGTGGTGGAGGAAGATTAAGAGTGTGCGTTGTTGTGGGTGCTCTATTTACACTTGGGACTGTGTTGTGCCTGTGGGGATTACGGGGAAGACATGCCCCACAGATGAAGATTCTTATTTATTTTAACGTGCCTCTGGTGTGAATCTGTGTTGGGTCAGGTGCCAATATAGCGCCTTTTGTTACTATATATATATATATATATATAAATATGCACGCATACGTACATACATATGTATATATAAAGCTTGCTGCATCAACTGTAAATTTGTGAGTCATAAGAAACTCAGTCCTTCATAAGAAAGTTGAACCAGGGTTAGGCAGTTTTAGAAGAAACATTAATCTATGTTAATAAATTTAATATATAGTTCTAATAAAGCTACATCATTCTATGAAGACAAAATTAGACATTCAAATGAACAAAAATGAACTACAGTTGGCTAATAAAGGTCTCAAAGATAATAAAGCAACATCTTCAAATGCATAATTATACTACGAATACAACTTAGTATTTCTAACTGACATACAGACAAATTTAGTCTAGGTAAGAAAACAAAAGTTTCAATAAACATTTTCAGTGAAACCGATTCATGCATTCTCATCTTACAACCAGGAATTGACAGCAATTAGTCAACATGCCTAACATGCTGTTAACTGACGATCATGGTGAACAGAACTACAAATACAAATGAGAACTGCAGCACATAAATGCTATAAAGTCAAACATGAGAGTATATAATCCAAACTTACAAGGGGGAAAATGAAGTAATGGAAATCTGACATGGTCTCCACATAAAGATAGCACAACATCTTCTTTACCAACCAAGATTATCAGTAGTTGAAAAATTGCAGATCCCTACATACACTTGATAATGTGGTAGGTGGGTAACAGGCATTCTCCAATTTGTATGTTTCTATGCTTCTTGGATTGAAAAGGATAAATGGGATTCATCAATTATAAAATGAATTCTCTCTTACCTGATATACCACCATCCTTCTAGGTTCTTCTGGATGACCTCCACGGTAACCCCTTTCTCAAAGCCAATCTCATCCTTGCTTTGGCTGACATAAGGCTGAACAGTGACATATTTCTCCTCTAGTATGCAAAAAAGAGACTTATTTATAATTCTCAATTTCCTATACACATTTGGTAGATAATTTTATATTATGTATTGTTCAACACAAGATCTATGAATAGCAAATTTAATTGTACTCCTAATCAGAATGATATGAAGACCAGAAAGAACTGCAGTTTTCCCACAAATAATACCAGAACAAATTACTTTTAAATTTTTCTAAAGATAAAAAGTAATTAAATAAGGCACATACTAAATTTAACACAAGCGCTATCAAAAGCTTTTTAGATAGTATACACATATATAAATTCACACAGACAATACATAAGGTTGCATATATTTCAGAAGCCGTTAGGATGAAACATCAGCCCCGAGATTGTAGAGACTGCTTCTCTGCAAACGTTCACCAAATTGGAGGGCAAACTGGGGAAAAGATTCCCCTAAAAGAGAGACTATTTAGTCAAAGTAGGAAAACAGTAATTTTGGTCAAGTTTGCAGGTGGGAAAATTGGCAACCACACTTAGGCAAAATTGTTTCCTTTGCATTAAAATATTTTATTAACTTTATGAGTTTGTTTTTGTTTTTTTATTTAAAACAACATCTAGAAGAGATTGGGAAGCAGGCATATTACATACCCCATCGCAATATATATTGCGTGTGTATATATAATTGCATATTACATAAATAATTATTATATTATATAAATAATGCTATTCTATTAATTCTGGCCTGTTTCAAAGACACAAACACATAATTTCAGAGTGATACATATATTTAACAACAGACTAGAGAACAAAATAACATTAAATAAAACATTAGTTCAGGCATTAAAGGGCACAAACTTAGGAAATATCTAATTACAAATGTTTTCAAACCTGGCTTTACACAGCATGTATGATAGCAGGCACTTCATTAGGTAAATCTACCTAACATTGAGTTGTCTACTCATCTGTTTTTTGTTCAAAAATTGAACAATCCTACTCATGTAGAGAGCTCCTTGGCTATAAAAGAGAAGCCTTTGTAGCATGAAAGGCTATCTTGCTGAAAGAGCCCATTTACAGATGAGTACACTGCTCTCTGGAAGAGATACACCTGGCTCCCAGTAATGCTCACATAGTCTATGGCATTCAAAAACTATTTTACTAGATTCAAGACACACAAAATGTTCCACAGAAACAAATCAGCTACCATTACAATGTCACAATCAGTTTGTAGTCATGACATCTTCCAGATAGTATCCATGGACTTGTGAGACTTTCAGCATGTAACTACTCTCCCATCCGTGTGAAACAGCAGGGGCACAGATTCATTATAGTAGGCATTTTGCATTTCAGCCCTCCACTAATTTTTATTTTTCTGTTATTGCCCACTGTATTTGCACCTTCTTGTTTTTTGCTAAGAATAACATTTTATTAGATCTTTGTCTCTCATAACCCATTAGTAAGAAGGTTCAAACTGTATTCAAATGTGTTTTTTTAGCACAGCAGTTTTACTCAGCTGTTACAGCTGACTGACTGTAGTCATCCGTTACTCTGCACAACTCATGTCAGCCTTCAGCTAGCTGTTTCCAACCACAGGACTAGAATTACCCAAGTATTTTTTTGGGTGGCAATTCAAATTTAATACACAGTTGACGCTGTCATTTGTATTAACCACAGTAGGGGTGTTAATTCCTGATATGTCCATGTTAACGCTACCACATAACAGTCTAAACTCTTGAGACTTTTAATCTACTATGCTTTCAGTTTGCATTACACAAAATTCCACTGCTGTGTCTTATCTACTTTAAATCAGATTGACAGCACCCCTGGTGTTGTCATTGATTAAAGAGTCAATTACAAAGAAAGGATAGGTGTATTTAATAAAATGTATTACATAAATCACTAATCTATAATTATTCAAAGTGAGTTACTTTGAATAAATCAAATAACACACACAAAAAAAGAAAACTGATCACTAGGGGGTCAACACTGCTAAGTGAAGAAATTTAAAGATCCATACTTTAAATATTGAACCCCAGTAATTACCAGAATTCTCCTAATAATAAAACTCTTATTATTAATCTGTACATACATTCAACCCTATCACATAATCATGTTGGATACATTTGTACTGATAATACAGTATGCCGACTGTATCTGTACTGGTGTCAGGCCAGACCAGTCTAGAAAGAAGTCCAGTCACAGTCAGCAATGACTTGCACTTCTCCCTTGGGCCTGACGTGGAGACAATTTAAGCAACATTCAATGAAAGCAAACAACATGAATAGTAGTAGTTGTTATGTAGAGCAGATAAAGGGTCAGCTTGATCATATAACAATATGTGGAAGAAAGGCTTTCTCCTTTGCATGACAAATCTGCCTAATGATATTTTTTAGACTGTTAATACAAAACTACAAATGGCTGCCATCACACAAAAATCTCATTGTTTTATGTCAGCATTGTTCCCAGACCAGTCTAAAATAGAGCACGTAAGGAGCATTTTGGGATAACAGCCAAAACACATTATATATCTTATGTGGCCAACAGCCTCCCTATACAAGCCCTTACAATGCTACTTAAGTAGCACTTTAAGTGGTTGGCAAAAAGGAAGCATTGAAGTGGCAGTTCCAGGAGAATGGTCCCTGTGATTCCAGGAGGCATTGCTGATCCCAGAAGTTAATGTTGGGATATTCTCAAAAGTAGTATCTGTGTGGGGCTTACAGACAACAACTAGTGTTGAAGGGTTCAAGCGACAAAACAAACAGAGAATATATGATCAACGAGAGCTACAGTTCTAGAGTCTCATGTTTAAACCTTGCTTATGTTCAGAAATTCGTGCAAGACATTTCTTAGGCAAAAGTCAGGATTTATAAAACACAAATCTGGCATGAAAGTTGGCTGAAGGTTACGTCAAATTTTGAACATATGTATGTCCTATGCAGACATATTTTTGGGCAAGACGATGAAGTGAATAGAAAATCAAATTATAGTACATCACAGTTACAGTAACACAAACATCATGACCCTGAAGTCTGCTTCTCACACTACTATTTTACAAAATAAAGGAATAGAGTTTCAGCTGGGTCACCTCAGAACAATGTTAGTTCTGCATTTGAACATTACATATTAATTATACAGTATATTAATTGAATGAAATTGCTTTCTATTTACAAATTCCTTCTGTGATGTTGCCTGAATCACAACATGTGTGCAGTCAACTGCACTGATTATATTAGAAAAATCAATAATCTCTGGAAATTGCCTTTTCTTCTTGGCTTGCACACCATGACCATAAGGAAATTGGACTGGGTAGCATTTTAATTATACAATTCCATACAAATGGCATACCACAGCTCAAGGATGATTATGAGTCTCCTGAAGAGTCAACCAATTCATGCTCAAAAGTGTCCTTTGCCAAATACCCTATCATTGTTAAAACCTCTGACAGAACAGGGGCCACTTACTTTCTGTAATGTTGGCTTCAGTTCAAAAAACAGTTTTAAGAAGACGCCATTGGGAAGTCGAAATCATTATATAAACCAGCCATCATCATTACCCAAAAAATCATCACGATCCTGTAAAAATTGCATGTTCCATAGTCCCATAGTGTTGCACAGCCCTGTAAAAGGTTTGCTGCATTTTGATGGCATGTGTAGCACAACACAACATAGCACAGAAACACGGACCGTTTCTCCCACCTGAGCTAGCCCAAGATAAGCACATAGATGACCTTTGGGACATCAATACAAAGGCAATTCAAAGACATCTTGATGTTGCACGTCAGATATAAAGCCACTTGTGTGTTGTACAACACTGACATTTACTTGAAAAAAATTTTTTTTTTCCTGTCTTCCTGAAGAGCGCACTTGTTCTGTTATATTTGTACATTTTGTGAAAGTATTTCTTTGATATTTGGACTTCAGGCTTCACACATTATAAACTTCATGTCTACATTTTGTCAACTATTACTAAAACATGAAAAACGTTTCTTTTTTTAACGATGTGTTTACATAGATCAGGGGTGCCCAATGCGTCAATTGTGAGTGCAGGTAGATAGCGGTGCATTAAAAAAAAAAAAAAATTTTTAAATGTTAGTCTATCATATATTCTCCCTATGGCATTTGCCACTTGATTGACATACAGGGCAGCTAGTCTGAGATCTCTTTTCTTTTAACACACTGGTCATCCCGCACGCACGATCAAACGCGCAAGCTACTGTAAAACTCCGGCTATCTAAGTGATCTAGTTAGCCTTCCAATTTATATCAACTAAAGAAGGGATTTTAAAAAAATTGTTGTTTATGGGCTGGATGTGGAATTGGAAGAGGATTTTTTTCTCTCACAATGTCACAATCGAAGTGTGTTTGTCTGATCTGTTAATCTATCATTGATATTCCAAAAAAGGAAAATGTGGAAAGGCACATTCGAACTGTTCATAAAAACTATGAAACTGACTTCCTTCCGAAAAGCGATCTGAGAAAGAGAAAGGAGAGGGAACTAAAATCACAGTTGCGACGCAATGGAAGGCGTGTGCACAACTTGACAGCATACGCTACAGAGCAGATTGAAAATTGTCTGTCAGACTTTATCTAATGGAAAAAAAGTAACGATTCGAGTGTTGTCCAATGTAGCGGAGTAAGAGTAGTGTTTCTTCTTCACAAATGTACTCAAGTAAAAGTAAAAAGTGTGGTGCAGTAAAACTACTCTTAGAAGTACAATTTTTTTAAGAAGTTAATCAAGTAAATGTAACAGAGTAAATGTAACTCGTTACTACCCACCTCTGATACTCAGTATATATATAATTTGTAATGTATGTAGATCATTTTGACCTGGTCATTTTAAAAGTAGCTCGCAAGCCGAAAAAGTGTGGGCACCCCTGACATAGATCGTTGTAGACATGGAACACACATGAAATGCATGTGTTCCAAATAACGATATAGTATTTATAAAAGGTGTGATTTTACTTGACTTCTCACTCTATACAACTCCAAACAACTGACACGCAGGTAAACAGACTTGAGCTGAGAAAACTGTGCGCTGGTGGGGGATGTGATAGCAGACTGCTTGCTGCTTATCAACACATTTAAAGGACAAAAGAAGCTGACGAAGAGGTATGAAGTGATATAAGGTGGGACAGATCTACAAGTTTTTTCATATGCTCTGGTAATTGTAGTGTTAAAGCCTTACATGGCTATTAGAGGGAGTTGACGGTGAGTGGCTAAAAGTGCATGCATTACCTCATAGTTGTAAGATGATCTGAAATTTATAAAGGAACCTGGTATGTGGTACACAGTTTTATAAATCCAATTTTTTGTGTGCACTCTGATTTTACCTTTTGATTGTAAGGAAAATTTCAGTATGGAATCTAAGCAAAGGTTTATACATAAGGGCCTTAGTGTTTATAGGTAGGTAGCTGCATAAGACAGACAGAGGTATAAATCCTGTATTAGCTAGGCCTGTTGAGGTGACCAATGTTTTATCTTTGTATTTTTGTAACTTAATTATTCCTTCTGTTTACCTCCTTACTTGTGTTATTATTTTATTAATAAATCATACTTTTTGAGAATTTTAATCTCCTTGGCATTCATCATGCAATGAAAAACTGATCATGCCTTTGGGGTGCAAAAACTGTGCATTTTGTCAAAGAGTGTATCTAGAATGATCTTAGAAGAATATATGATCCAGTGAAACTTCAGTTCTCTCAATGAAGTTCATGTTGTATTTTATGTTTATTACTTAGCTGAAGTCTGTCTTATAAAAAACATATAGTACAAAGACACTGCAAGGCCACATGTGTTAGAAAACTGTAGTAACACGGCTGACATTTTGTATCAAATATGTTTGTTGCTAAAATGAACAGTTAAAAATTTTGATTACTGATTCATATAATGTAACTTTTTTGGAACCCAATGAAATACAATAAAACCAAACCGTATAATTTTGATAAAATGTAAATAATACTTTACTTTTTCATTGCCAAGGAGCAGGCAAGTGTTTCCAACATTTAAATTCCATTTGAAATTGTTTCATTTCACAAAATGTTCTATGAGAATTGGAAAAAGTTTCACAGACAGAGAAGAAATCACAAACCTCTGTCAGTATACAAGTTAATAAACAAGAGTTTCTCTAATATGACAGCAAAGAAAAAAATGTTCTGGGAGATTTGATCCAATTTGGAAACTTGTATTCTGCAGAACTAATAACCTTAACGAAATACCACACTAAACCTGCTATCCTTCAGACTTGTGACAGATTTCCAGAGTGCTGTATTTGAAGCTAAAAAAGGGAAATACTGAGTAGTTTTGTATAAAACAAAACAGGCCTGGCAAACAGAGCACCTACATATCTTCCAAACTATAAAAAAGCGAATTAAAAAAATTATAAATAATTTTCCAACAGTCAGCAGTATTTTAAAGGATGGAGTATTTTCTACAACGGAAAATGTTTCTCGAGTCCAGAAGACATTAGCTTTCATACTATGTGGTCAGAGCTGCCAGCAGCATTAATGTCGGACCTTGGCCATATTCCATCACAATACTAAGTATTTCTCAGCAGTCTCTCTAAAGCTATAGGCACGTTACAGCTTTGCAGCTGAATAAAAAAAATGGAATTCAAATAACTAAATATTTGACAAAAGTAACTGAATTAAGGCAAAGTGCTTATCAAATCTGATGCCAGTATGAATAACGTACTATAAACCCATTTATTAATAATACAATTCCATGACCAATTCATAACTAGATAAACATTTAAGGTCAATGTATAACATTAAAACACTGTATTCCAAATGCTTATTATTACTTACTAATTACACTTTTTATAGTCCTGTTGTTGTAGTGTATTTTATTTGGTGTATCGACAAGTATGGGATGTACAAAATATTACTTTCTATGTAAAAGCCAGAATCCTTTTAACACTAAGCACACACAATTTTAGTCAAAACTCTCTAGAAGCCTGACATTTATGTGTTTATTACACATAATGCAATTTCTTTTAAAAATATGAGAACTGCATGTCTGTTCAAAATTTTTTGAAATAGTAAAGTACTGAAAAAGGTACACTTCCTTCCTTAAACTTTAAGTAAACTTACATAAATCACTCATTTAATAATTTATGTTTAAAATATCTCACTCATTACATATTTCAAGTTTTTTAACATCTAAATATTTTATTTTTCACATCTAATTAACTGCACTTTATAAAAACCTAAATGTAATATAATTTATAATAGCCTAATTAATGACATACTGTATATCACACTGTTGCAAAATGTATGAAAAAAAATTCAAACTACTTCTGTCAAGGTAAAACAGTCTGTGATGACTTTGAAGAAATAGCTGAGAAATGCCAAGTTACATCTGAGACCAGTGTATATGCCATGCCAATCAAAGCAAACATACATTACTGTAGACAGGGTTCCAGAAAAAAACTAGACATTTTGTTTGTTAGCCACATGCACACATCCAGAGTGTAAGACAAAAATAATGTTTCCCACTTTTCTCACTGACTACACGTAACATCCATTGATTGGTCTGGAATGTACAGTATTCTTCTATGATGTTGAATTCATCGAAATACTGCTATATTGGTATTGGTTTATATAGGCATTATTCCCAAAGTCACATTACTTAATTGTCTTGCTCTGTTTGTAATTAGCACAACTATGCAATAATATTCAACAATAACTTTAGATTCCTTTGGGTGCTCTCTGTTTTTATTTTTGTTCACCTCGACTTTGCTGTCGGTTCACAATTCCGCCCAGCGTCCATCGCCGGTCCAAGCGCTTCAGGTGAGCCTTTCGTCGCTTAGTAACTGGTGAGCATGAATGAAGATGGAAAAATTAAATAAAGAAAGATGATTAATAAATTAAAAATATGATAAAAAATATTAGCTATAGCATAAAATGAAAATGTTAGACAATAATCATGTAAAACATAGGAAGAAAAAAGTTTTATAGAAAACAGAGGACAATGTGCAAACCCTTTGAAAACATAATTTAACTTAATCTAAATAACAAAAAAAAGTGAATTATATACATCTCTTATAAGTAGAGTCCAGGGAAATACTTTAATAAATGTGCTTTTTTGCACGGCAATTAAACATTGGAATCGTTTACAGGTATAGATTCCTAGCATGAAAACCACATCAATAATATTTTTAGCTCTTCAGTGAACTATAATGTACCATGTACATATTGTAAGCTGCTGCCCAGTGCACAAGAGATTGACAGGCAGTATCAGCTTGCACAGATAAGGAAGGTGGCCCAGCATGGCATAATATAATATGACAAAAAAAATCGTACACATATGCTGAAGGGCAATAGGGACAGACACCAACATATGTGAGAGAGCAGTGAAGCCCGGGAGAAGCATGCGATGGACACCCAGGATGCTAGACGAATAAGATGAATAAAGGAATGCCACACATAGTAATACTTCCTGGCCTTTTAAAGGGCACAAAAAAACTTGAGATAGGCATATTCAGGACTGTGTGATAATGTTTTCTGAATAGGTAGGAAGTTGGAACCAAGCCTTTAATAGCAGGACCACCATGAATTCATTATAGGGAACTTTAGTTGGGGCCGAATTTGGGCAGCTCCTGGCCCAATTTCTGAGGCAAAAACTGAAACACATGTAAAACCTCTTTGCGATCAGTGGCCCTTTAAATAATAAGAAAATGAATTGAGACAAGTGCTAAAAACCAAAAGATGACACGCCATGGCTGAGAAACAGTGAATGACACAAAGATTTTTTTTTAAATAAGCCATCCAACTTAACACCTGTAAAAATGGGTCAAGAGGAGCAGTAAATTAATTATTTACTTTGTTTGATTTCTACTTTATGTACTTCTTGTGTTTAACTGTGCCTACTGTAATAGGAGAACATCTGAATGACAGCCAAACCACAAACTGGTGTCTTACTTCTGTTTGTCTTCTCTCCTCATCTTTATGGCCATCACCAATACCTTGGAGAATTCAAGCAAGACCAGATTAAAAAGCATGAGAGAGAAAGAGAAGGAACAAGGAAAGTGACAGAAAGGACCACGTTCCTTCAAACCTGCTGTATTTCAAAGGGAGTACCCAGCGATAGAAGTATGGTCGATAAAGTGTCTCTCACTGTAACACTCTTCATTCACCAAATATCTGACTGCCTCTGATTGTGTTCTTACCCCAACATGCTTATTATTAATTAATTTAACTAAACATATTAGGATTATTTGCATGAAGCGGGTCTTAATTTTCCATTTGAGAGAAATAGGATACTTAATGATGCATTTAATCTAAACGTTCACAGTAAATAGCAACAACATTTTTTGGCAACAGTATTCCAAAATCTCAAGACGTGAGCTTGCATAGGTACATGGGAAAACCATCTTACCACTAGGGAACTTAGTTTTAGTTTTAAGAAGTATGGAGCAAGGACTGATTTTAATTATGAATACCAAGAAGTTAATAAAAACAGCCAAATAAGCTATTTTAAAACATTCTATCTACCATGATGAGAAACACGTAGTAGTATCCCTAAGCTTTCTTTATTCTCACACAGAGGCATATCAAAACTGGTTTAATTGGTTTTACATATTTTAACCGGACAACAACCTAAAAGGTAACTTTCTTAATACAAAAATAATGATGCATGATGCTATAATTTTATAAAGGTTTTCAAAGGGTGCACATCATATGTTAAATGATATAAATGTTAATTATTATTTAATTAAAAATGCTGAAAATGTGTAAATGTAATTCATTTAGTTTCTATGGTTAAGATATGAACAGTTACAGCAGGCAGATATTTTTTTCTTATAACATGCAAATTATTATTTGAATTGATTTCTAAATATTACTTTAATCATGTATTTCTGATGATGAGTCCACTTATTTTGTGAAATAAAATGATAAATAAAAATATATTTACTTATTAACACACCCTACATTAAAATAGTCATTACATGAATTACTACTGCATGCACACCAAAACAGATATTTAAAAATGATTCATTTTGCACCCCTGTAATTTTCCAAACTCAAAGCTACCTGGTAATACCAAATGGAATTGAAAAGAACAAAGTTAGTCTTGGACATTAAAAAAAAAGAATATGATTGTAAACTATTGCAATTCCCTTGCTATAATGGTTCAATGAGTAAATATAAGCATATTTTAGTCATAAGCTACATCTTTTACCTGAAGTCATATTTAAAAGGAATTTAGTTAACAGTTCACTTATCTGCTAAACTTACACTGCAAAACTTTATTGTTATGACCCCAAAGTAAAGTACTGTTTAAATATTTCATTGCCTTTCATGGTTTTGTGATACACACAATGTATGTATTCGATTATCTTTTCCTCATGAACCATTTCCATGCTTTGTGTCCTTCAGGTATCCCCTTTTCCAATTTCCATCACAAAATCTTGTCTTAAAAGGCATATTTCCTAATATTAAAATAATTATGCTATAATTATTCAATGTGTAAGTTTTAATTTAGCTAAATGTAGTTTTAAAAAAGAACAAAATGCACGAGTGACGCAGATCGTGAAGTAAAAAAATACTTAAACATGGCCTTATTAAAACAACATTTTTGTGGATAAAAGATTATTCCCATATGCTCAAATATACCCTGTGAGATGGAAAACTGAATGATGTCAGGCACAAAAATATGAATGCATGGGGAATATATAATTAACTCTTAGAATGCAAAACAGAATTACCTGGTTATGTTGCATTTTTAATTTTAGTCTAATGCCAACAATCAGACAAGAAACAGTCATCCAGAAAAAAAAAGGTTTATGAAAAAGTTAAACTTCCCTATAACAGTTTATTTCAGAGTTCTGCACTGTACAGAAATAGGATCTTTTAGAGAGTTGAAACTCTGTTTGGTTTGCCCAACTGAGTGATAATATTTAGAGTACACCAGAACTCTAGTAGCCACTTTTTATGTTGTGGACGGTGTGATGGATGGCCGGCTTCATATTCCGGCCCTCACCCCCAGGCAGCCAGGAGGAGCTCTCCCGAGAGCATGGACGGGTCCCGAGTTCCAGCAGGGCCTCATGGACTATGTAGTTTTTATGCGCAGCCCTGCTGGATACCTTGGAGACCACTGGGAGTCACTGTCGGGAGGCCAGTAGATTCATTTGTGCACTATGACCCGGAAGTTCATCACATGAAGAGCGACAGGCTTCCGGGGTCAAGGAAAAGCACTATTTACCCTGACCCGGAAGGAATAAGGACTTGTGGACTGTTGGCCAAGAACACTTTCGGGTCAGGGACTATAAAAGGACCATGGGAACTCCCAGACAATGAGCTGAGCTGGGTGGGCAACGCGTCTGGGAGTGGAGGATTGGTTATTGTTATTATTATTGTGGTTGATTTATGAATAGTGTGGAGTGGAGTGTGCTTGGTGCACATAATTATTATAATAAAAGAATTATTGCACTTTTACCTAGTGTTTTGACGTGGTACCTGAGGGTTCAAGGGAGCACTAGCGCCCCCTACTGCGACAACGGTTAATAACTCTGCTAAAAGATTATTTCAGAGAAATTTGCAGGAATCAAGGAAAATGTGCAGTAGCAAATAAATTAAATTAAAATAAACAGCAAAAGCCTTTTTCATTCAAGATGCACTAAAAAGGCCTTCTGTAAAAAAGATGTTTAAAAGAAGAAATCAAACAACATTTTTTAAGAATAGTTTCAAGAGGGGGGGTGTAAAGCTGGTAAATCTCTTTATCACAACATTTTTGAGAAAAATGTTAGGCTATGGATTATCCAAACATAAGTCTTAACCTTAGAAATGGTATGATGGCATAGTGGCTAGCTTTGCTGCTTGACAGATCCAGTATCCTAGGCATAAATCCCTGACCCAGTTGATGTCTGGATAAAGTTTGTAATTTCTCTCCATATGAGTTTTCTGTGGGTTTTCCTCTTACATCCCCAAGACATGCACTTAAGGCTAATAGACAATCCTAAACTGGCTTATGAAAATGTAAAAGTGAAGGAAATGTGAAAATAAAGCTTTGCTTACATGTTTATGACTATCTTTGGATAACAATTGTTTTGAATATCCTTTGTAAAAACTGTGCATTCATTGGACTATAAGCTGAAGATATATTAATCAGGTATACTTCCATGAATGCTTTAGCATTATAAAATCACTATATATACACATACATACATACTAAAATCAATATATACTATTTAAAATTTGGCCAAGCTTTTAATGAAAAGAAAAGTAAAATCACCAGACAAGGATTGGAATCTTCATCTATATTATCCTAGCCTTCTGCTAAAATTTCTGCTAAACTCTGCATTCTTAATTTGCAGGTTTCATTTTAATTGACAATTATGGTGAAGCTAAAACTAGAATTTAGAGAGACAGCCATAATTTCAGCACCACAATATATTTTTATTTTATTCTATAGGGAAGAAGAGTTATGAAATTCTCATAAGAAAATAACAATAATATAATAAAGAGTTATTAAAGACAAATGGAGATGCAATTAGTCATATTAAAACGATGCTAAGAAAAGTCTCAAGTGGCCAGTTTGGTTTTAAAAATGCAAATATTATTGAGTAAAACTCAAGCCATGCTGACTTTCTAGGAACTGGTAGGGGAGTGAAGCTAAGACAATGTATTATTAAGCGGCATGGTTTTGCTTTACCTATTATGTAATAGCACAAACATGTGAGCATGCTTTCAAAACCTTTTCCTATCTGCAGTTTATATTTTCCAAAACAGCCCAATATGTTTGTTGACTCACCAATTAATATTTCCTTGAAAATCCATAGCTTTGCCATGTTTTCTTCTGTAAGATTGCAACTGTCCTATAGTTACCTCTAACTTTACTTTGAATTACTTACAGAAAACAAGATGAGCAGCATCCAAAATGTTGGGAAATCACTACCTGTTTTTGTTTCAAAATGTTTTACAGATGAAAATCTTGTGCAATATATGAAAGCAGAAAACCAGAAAAACTATGAATAATCAAATTAAAATAGTAAGAAAGAAAATGTAATAAATTATTTCTTCACTGATGCATTGACATTTCACCTTTAAAATACATAAAAATGGACAAGAAAATGAGAAATTGCTCTTTACTAAGGGAAGGTACCCTCATGCTGCTGCCTTGCAGCTCATGGAAACTAGAATCAAATTACTTCCCAGAAACTGTCCATGTGGTGTTATTCATTGTTCCCTAACTCTGATGTTTTTTTTCTAGGTAGTCTACTTTATCTTCCAACATCCCACAGAGGTACATGTTATTTTAAAAACTATAAATGAGAGACTGTGTGTGTATATACCCTCTGCTCAAGATGATCCTGGGATAAGATCCAGCTCCCCTATAATCCTAAACCTGTACGAAGGTTGTTTACAAAACTGGTGGTCTTTTATGTTACTTTTGCTATGCTGTACTTTACCAGTAGATATGACGTAGTTCTGCTCCACTGAGTTAGTGTGAAATCTACAACACATGATTTTTTTTTAAAAAAAAAAAGTTAATTTGTTTGCAGTAAACAACAGACATGTGAGTAGTGTATCTATTCAGTGTTACGTCCAGACTTCTAAATACGATGGAAATTGGTTTTGGTGTCAGAATAATTTGTACAACAACATAAGGAATTTTGTTTATCACTGATAAAACAGATGACACTGTTATTTGGCATATACTTTTAGGGGAGCAGCCAAATGAGGACCTGAAAGGCATCTGTCTCTTAAACTATAGACTTTAATGTACTTTAATGTTCCCTTTTGTGTAATTGTGCATTTGGGCCTTCCACTTCTTTTTCTACCCTGGTTAGATCTAGTTTGCACTCTACTCTAAATATAGTATTGGAATATGTCAGTGTCTTAGTAATCTGTCACAGGGAATAGGCTTCACTTCATAAAACTACAATTATTTTGAGAATTTATGAACCTGGAATTGAACTTCAAAGAAGACAATTCCTTGCAATCCACGAAAGACAATTTACTTGCTTTACTGAAGAGAATATCTAGTTTCAGTTGTGCTAACACAAATGTTTCTCTAATAACTAATTAGCATTTTAAAATGATAACTTAATCATAAGGTACAGAGTCTACCATTAGGATACTGAGGTAATGTCTAATGTTATATGTTAAAAATAAATTATAAATCAATGATTTCAAGCACTAATAGCCATTTTTATATCAGCAATGTCTTGGCTCTATTTTTAAAATCAATTTCATGGTACTTTGTTAAAAATGTATCAGTTTCAATGTAAAACAATGATTTCTGAGTGATTCCAACAGAAACACACATGCACATACATACTTACACATATTTTATATATATATATATATATATATATATATATATATATATATATATATATACTGCTCAAAAGAATTAAAGGAACACTTTTTAATCAGAGTATAGCATAAAGTCAATGAAACTTATGGGATATTAATCTGGTCAGTTAAGTAGCAGAGGGGGTTGTTAATCAGTTTCAGCTGCTGTGGTGTTAATGAAATTAACAACAGATGCACTAGAGGGGCAACAATGAGATGACCCCCAAAACAGGAATGGTTTAACAGATGGAGGCCACTGACATTTTTCCCTCCTCATCTTTTCTGACTGTTTCTTCACTAGTTTTGCATTTGGCTACAGTCAGTGTCACTACTGGTAGCATGAAGCGATACCTGGACCCTACAGAGGTTGCACAGGTAGTCCAACTTCTCCAGGATGGCACATCAATACGTGTCATTGCCAGAAGGTTTGCTGTGTCTCCCTGCACAGTCTCAAGGGCATGGAGGAGATTCTAGGAGACAAGCAGTTACTCTAGGAGAGCTGGAGAGGGCCATAGAAGGTCCATAACCCATCAGCAGAACCAGTATCTGCTCCTTTGGGCAAGGAGGAACAGGAGGAGCACTGCCAGAGCCCTACAAAATGACCTCCAGCAGGCCACTGGTGTGAATGTCTCTGACCAAACAACCAGAAAGACTTCATGAGGGTGACCCAAGGGCCCCATGTCCTCTAATGGGCCCTGAGCTCACTGCCCAGCAGCATGCAGCTCGATTGGCATTCACCATAGAATACCAGAATTGGCAGATGCACCACTGGTGCCCTGTGCTTTTTACAGATGAGAGCAGGTTCACCCTGAGCACGTGACAGAAGTGAAAGGGTCTGGAGAAGCCATGGAGAACATTATGCTGCATGTAACATCATTCACCTTGGCTGCCATTAGGTATCAGGATGAAATCCTTGGACCCATTGTCAGACCCTATGCTGGTACAGTGGCTCCTGGTGCACGACAACTCCTGGCCTCATGTGGTGAGAGTATGCAGGCAGTTCCTGGAGGATTAAGGAATTGATACCACTTTCCTGACTTAAATCCAATAAAACACCTCTGGGACATTATGTTTTGGTCCATCCAATGCCACCAGGTTGAACCTCATACTGTCCAGTAACTTAGTGATGCCCTGGTCCAGATCTGGGAGGAGATCCCCCACAGCACCATCTGTCATCTCATTAGAAGCATGAACCGATGTTGTCAGGCATGTATACAAGAACACAGGGGCCATATAAAGTGCTGCGTACAATTTTGAGTTGCTGCAATTAAATTTTGGCAAAATGGACTAGCCTGCCACAATTTTTTCACTCAGATTTTTGGGGCGTCTTTGAATTCAGGGCTCTGTAGGATGATCATTTTCATTTCCATCAAACAATGTGGCATCCTTTCATTCCTAACACATTACCCAGTCTATACCAGTATAGATATCCAGGAGGATTTCTTTTTCCCATTGAGATCTGATGTGTTTTCAAAGTGTTCCTTTAATTTTTGAGCAGTTTATATATATATATATATATATATATATATATATATATATATATATATATATATATATATATATATATATATATATATATAAGAAGCTGGTCAAAGTGAACATCAAAATAAATTTGCTTAAGTGTGCCATACGAGTGTCTCCTATCGAGGGTTTGGTTTCCTGTTTTCCTTGCTGCTACAGGATTAAGCTTTAGCTACCTACAACCCTGTATAGGAAAAATAGTTTTGAATATTGATGGACGGATGTTATCAATCCAAATACATCCACTTACAAAATTCCAATTCTGCATTACATTTAAATTATGACGACAATCTTAATAAGCAATCAATCAAGATAATAGTTGCTTAAATAAATAGGGTGGCACAGCAGTAGCTCTGCTGCATTGCAACAAGGAGATCAAGTTTCACATCCTGTGTTTTTCCCCTTGTGAAGTCAGCATGTTCTTCTCATGCTTTCCTCCAGGTGTTTTGGTTTGCCTTTATAGATCAAAGATACATAAGTTAGGTTAATTGGCAATGCGAAATTAGCCCTATTGTGTGTGTGTGTGTGTGTGTGTGTGTGTATGATTACCTTCAGATGGACTGGTACCTTGTCCAGGGATTGTTCCTGCCTCACGCAATCACCAATTCGTGCTAGAATAGACTCGAGCTTCCTTGCAACCCTGCTCTGGATATGCAGTTTAGGAAAGTGATAAATGAATGGACATTAATAGGAAATGTAAAAAAAGTAAGCATCTTCTTTAATATTCTCACATATACATTTAAGGGGATTTACTGCTGTTATATTGTTCAGTTAAGACAAATAATTTCACATAAGTAAAACTAATGAACAATGATTATTTCTTATTTACCTTCTCCACTTCTTGATGTGCTGAGCTCTAGGTCATCACGGGTTCCACTTTGGGAATCTAGGTATGTGGCTGGTACCCAACCTTGCTCTTCTGCTGTGCTGACAAACCACCAGCCTGTATGAACAAAACATATCAATAGTGAAAATACATTTCTGCTATTAAGTCTTTAAATTTAATCATTTTTACATGAAGCCATTTCAAATATACTCATAAATGTTTTCTAAACAAAAACTTTCTTCATTCACCTCAGCTAGAAGCCAGAAAATTTATTGCTGAAAATTATGACATCCTAAATAAGGGACTTATGCTTTATCTAATTTTTACCTGCTAGATTGTTTTCGTGTGTAAAAATGTGCCCTTCGTGTTTTTAAGGTTTTTAAGAGTGAGCATTCACAATCCCTTAAAGAGCCTCTTGATTTCAGCATTCACGCAGTATGTACCTAAAGGTACTAAAAACTCATAAATCATTTTTTCAAAACTCTTTAACATAAAAGGAGATATTTTTGTGATATGACTAGTAACTAATTTGATAACATAATTTTTAAACAATTTAAAAATACATTTTATTTTTTCAGATATATCTATAACATATTATAAACTCTGATGCTGTTCCCTATTAAAATGGAATGTGACATTATAGTAACCCCAGTCCACGCCCTTGGAAGTTCATCCTTCAAGTATGGCCACCCAATTGTAAAATGTCAATGAAAGAAACAGATTCTGACTGGAGTGCTCAGATCAGCACTTGAAACCTGTGTACATTTGAATGTCACAAATGCACATTTTCAGAATAAAAATCACCCCTTAGCTGATCTGCACTTGTATGGTTTAGTATTCTTGTTACAAACAAGTTGATCTTCTTGCAGTAGGATACAGAAACGCTGTACAGTTTTCAAGCATCCAGTGTACTTAGAGGCCCCTTTGAGGGTCTCATTCTTCCAAGGGTTTTTTTTTTTTACTGTTTTAAACAGGAAAAATCTTAACCGCCTACATCCAATAAGCAGGTCTAAGTGACATCATGCAGATTAGATGATTTAGGCTGTTTAGATCTTATTACTGGAACAGCAACAATTTCAATCGTGCATGCATAAAAACGCAGTACTTGAAGTCCAAAAGACAAAGAGAAGCAACTTGTTCCTTTAGCCAACCATTAAGAACCAGTGTAAATGTTTGATGCATGGTGGAGAAAGTCAAATAAGACACAAGAAAAGATGTATAATAATGAAGTAAACAGACACCTTGCAAGAATAGGCAGGAGTCAGAACACGGATAAGAGAAATCTTGTGATGATGAGGGAAAAAAATTCATAGTTACTAAAGAGAAAAACAGAAAACCTTTAAAACGTTCCATTAAGCAGTACTACAAAATTAAAAGTGTCTTCCCCTCACTTCTCTCTCTCAGCGGCCATTCTCTCTTGGCACAATTGCCTCATAATCAGCAGTGTTTAAAATGCTTTTCCATGCTAACTTTGAAAGCAAACCACAATAAACAATGAAATGAAACTGAAAATAAAAAACACCAAAAAGTGTTGAAATATGTTACTAGCAATATGGCAAATGTTTGACATATGTTGACACCAAAAAACAATCAACGTGAATTTTACTATATTCACCACGCACAAAATTGGTCTATCCCATCTGTGTGCTTTGGTTTCTGCTGACAAATGTATTCCATGGACTGAGGAATCTGACTTCTGACTTTACTATTCTCATTACTTCGAAGAAAATTTAAATCTTCTTTACTTTGCAAAAGGTCTACAACAAATTTTTCACTCACATTTCTCAGTATCTAACAATGACTTACTCCATTCTGGTTTTCCCAATAGCACTGAATCTATGCTTGTTCACATTGTGAATGACATCCTCCTTACTGTTGATACTAGCACCTTGATACAAATACTGCCTTCAACAGTATTCATCTGAAAACCTTCCTTTAAAGCCTAAAGAGCTACCCTAAGCTTAATCAAACTTATTGTGAATATGCTCCTACAGTACTTCTCTGGTTGCATGATAAATCCACCCTCATGGTGCCTCCCTCTCGTTTTTTCCTCAAACTTGTCAGAAAAAAAGTTTTGTTCCCCATGTATGCTAATAATGCACACACTGGTCATACACAAACTCACAGCTCTCCATCATTGCAGGTATGTACATTACTGCTGCTAAAGACTAAATCAGCTCATTAACCTCCTTCATCAAGCTTGACTTTTTTCCCTAAATATGTCTAAATTCTGACTATTACATCTCAGCTAGAGTTAAATATATTTTCATTGCCTATAATAGATTGCAAAAGCCTGACATGAAGTTTTTTTTCTCTAATCTGGAAAATATTTTTTGTGTTAATTAGCTCTCCAATGGATTCTCTTCAAAATAATCTTCCAGTTGTTGTTGCTGTTTTAAATTTAACACACTACAACAGGTTTAAAATATTGCTGATTTGTACCAAACAAATTTGTCTCAGTTACACTGGCTTACTGTGGAATATTAAATTATCTTCAGAACAATGCTACAGATTTACAAACATTTGCATTCCAAGTCAGCTGGATCATTATAAATTCTTGAAATGAGACGTTTTTCCTATTCAATTTTAATCAGTGTGAAACATTTCTGGTAAAAAAAAGTAAAACTACAGTTCCCACAAATCAGTGTTCAAAATCAATAAAGTTCTGCCATTACAGGGTTCAAGAGTGTCAAGTATGGTGGTTGTTGGATGCTCCTTTCACGAGTTATACATTCCACACACAAAAAAGAGATATACAAATGCACACAAAAACGTGTTCAAGGATGTCAAAAAATTTGTAATTCTGGGGAAACCTTACAGTTTTATGACATTACTTTATTCATTATTATTTTCACATTATTTTTTCTCTTGTAGAATATATGAAGAAAGTATTTTTTCTAATTGCAGTTTTTTTTAATAGACATAACTTTACATTTCATTTTACAAAATAAAACCCATTCTGAAGTAACACTTGACAGAGTCTTAGCCCAAAAAAACAGTAATCGGTTTCAAAGAGTCCATCTTGCTGTTAATTTCAAAGTAGTAGTGACTTTAGTCAGGAAGACTACAAGTTAAGTTAGGTAAGTAAGTAAGATTTTTTTTATTATTATTATTATTTTTGTTTTAGTTGTGGTTGTTTCTGTTCAAGGAAAAATTAAGTACTACTAATACAAATTTTAAGGAAATCATATATATCAATCTTATTATTCCAAATAGCATGAATATGTGCTTTGAATGCATTGCTAATGACTGATTTAATTGAAAAGCAAAACATAGGCATTTCTAAAATGGCCTACCATGAAAACTTGAATTAAATCTTGTCAAATGTCATTCTCCATTGTTCACTACCATTAGTGATAAATGTACCCGCAGAGTCAGCTTCATTATGAGCTCGACAAAATCAACACGAGTTTGAATACTTCACCAAATTCAGCAAAATAAACTGAAGTCAATAGGGAAAGATGAACTTAAATACTTTCAAGTGAATTATAATGATAAAACTTTTAAATTGTCAGAAAATTTGACCTGAGCTGTGAGGCAGCAATGCTAATCACTGCACCATCGTGCCTTGAACAACAAAAGGCACAGATGGAACAATAACCACAAACAAAATACATACAATTAAATACATCAAATAGCCATAAACAATAAATTTTAAAAAATGCCCTCACAAAGTTATAATCTTCATGGCACACGCTGGCTGACCACGAAATTGTGACTCTGGGGTCCCAAAAGCACAGAAATCCCAAAATACTTTAATAAATTGTCCTCTTGAGGGGGGGAAGGAATTATCGTCCAAACCTGGATTAGAAACTAATAGACCCAGAATCTTTATAAATTAAAGGTTTATTTTAACAAAAGGCTCTGCAATCCATTAAGCTTCAAAGAGCACAAAAGGATTTGCCTGGGAAGGCAAGGCAATGCACAACAAACAAAGTCCCAATATAGAATCCATCCATCCATCCATTTTCCAACCCGCTGAATCCAAACACAGGGCCACAGGGGTCTGCTGGAGCCAATCCCAGCCAACACAGGGCACAAGGCAGGAACCAATCCCCAATATAGAATCCTAAGGCAAAGTCAAAAACAGAACACAGGCTCAAAACATCTAGGAAATCACAAAGGCAAAAAATAGCACAGTACCCACAAGTAACACTGCAGTCCCCAGCACGTTTGAAATGAACCGCCAGGAACTAGAGAAGGCCCTCCAATATACAGGGTGGAGGGTAGTTTCTTGCAGTGATTGGCAGGTTGACCACACTCTTTGGGGGATGCTAATCTTAAGCCAGCCACACAGTGAATTTCCAGAAAAATCTTTGGCAAACAAGGTCACAGGCAAACACATTTAATATGTTGTTGAATTTTGCTTATCAACATCAACTACAATCTATAAACAGATAGGTTACCTTTTAATTGACAAACACTCTGACATCACATAGCAAGTGAAATGGGATATTGCATACACTATATATGCTGGTACAGATACAGTAAATAGCGTCATAGTCAGTATTTAAAAATTATTATACTTTATTATTGTTAATTATAGCTCAATTGCATCAGATTTTGTGATTATATTGGGCTAGCTTAGGGATCTAAATTAAATGTGTATTTTTGGTTTAGGTCTGTTAGGATGACATATAAAGCACAGATACGCCAGTGTAACTGGCCTGTAGCAACATACACTATAGACTCAAACCCATCTTGTATGGACTTATAAACTCAATTTTACCAGTTTGACTCTTCTCTAGCACTGTTCTGATTTGCAGAAGCAATTAACCTATTGCCCCCCAATGGGCAGCATTTATGTTTATGTATCAAAACAGAAGAAGAATGTGAAGCAATTGTTGTGTTCTTTAACCTCCTGAGGCTCTCCTAGTGCACAAAATAGGCTCTGAAAAACTGTTGGATGCAAATACAAAATGTAAAACTAAACATAGCAGATGCCTTAAAAACAACCATCAGCTGCTTCACGTTTTTCTCTATCTGACATAACAAAGAATGTACTAAACATTAAATACTTTTACAATATCTTTCAATCATTTGATAATAGGTTGAAGTGAACCAGTGGACACTGTGGCAAATACATTATTAATACAGTAAGATTAATGTTCAGCCATAGTCATAAACTGCTCTTGAAACTCAAAATTCAATCTGAGCAGCTGGTCTCATTACAGAGAGATAACATCAAGTGGGCTGTACATGGAAATATGGTTGAAAACTAGTTTTTATTAGTTAACTTGGCGAGTGTAACCACAGGCAGGAAATAATACATTGAATGTGACTACTTACTTAATTTTTTTTATTCAAGACTGTCTATAAAGAGAAGGGTCCATAATGGTTTTGTTAATTTTTTTTTTTTTTTTTTACAGGCAACAGAAAGAGTAAAGCCCAACATCTACATAAATACAGTAGGAAAGGTATGTCTAGTATATACCGCTGTACTGTACAGTACTTTATTATATGTTTTTATAAAAGTTGACAATGCACAGCCCGATGTTGCAATTGAGAAGGCATAAGTGTGCTACTTTGTGCACTTTTCTTAACAATATTTTTTTCTGTTGCTTGCTCATGAGAGGATAGAATGTCAGTGCCTGATCCACAGGATTAACACCCTTACTATAAGCTACCACAACACAAATCTTAGTGACTTCCACATTATCCCTGACTTGAACATGGACAGTTTCTGTATTGATAGATTAATTAGGGAGAACTGTGTACACGTATACTAAGGTCTGAACACATAGCACAATGAATAAAAAGGAAGAAAATTAGAAAGTAAGACAAACTTCAGATGTGGCACTCACAGTCACAGTGATGCATTATACAGGCATATTGCTGCTGGTATAAACAGTTGTAAATAGTTGTGTTATGAATTGTGATTACACTTATCGCAACCATTTTGCCTTTTTGCCACGGAGCTATTGCAACATACTGAAGATTCATGCGACCGTCAGCAAGCATATTATCAGTGGTTCGTACAATGCAGTATACATCAGTTTCACTATCCATGTCAGCATCTATTGACCAATTCATATCATCATTATTATCGCTCAATTCAAGCAGTAGTTCAGTTTCAGTTTGGTCTAAAATTGGCTTCACGGCTTTTCGTTTGCTATGTGGTAGAACACTTAGACATATTGGTTTTTTTTTGCAGCATAATGTTATTTCATCCACTAGATGGCAGGAGAATATTGTCCCAAGAGTTATCAGAGTTAACACTGTAAAGTGGATCACTACGCTCGCCCAGAGTTTGACACTGGCTCTTCTTGCTCAGGGTTAACACCAAGAAGGTTAAACTTGTTACACTTAAGACACCACAAAAAGATTTAAAAGACAATATCATAAATAATTTGGCACATCTTTTAAAGCAGAGTTGCCTAAATTGTGGCCTATAGGACAAAGATGGCCCATTGAGACCTTCTGCTTGGCCCATAAAGCAACTTTAAAGAAATGACACGTTGTAGATTATTTTTAATGCCATTAAACGTATTTCTGAAATAATGGCTTATGCTAAAGTTCACTAGGTGTAAATATTCATGATTTGACTCTCTAAGAATTCATAAAGGAATTCATCTAGATCTGGAAAACAAAAATATTTCCTTAACTATGTAAAAGGCTATAATTTTACTAATTTTCAAAAAATGTGCAAATGTTTTCAATTAGTACGACATTTGAAGGCAGTTTACAAAACTTAATTAGTATTTCAAAGACAAAAGGTGATGCAGGAATGATAAATGCTAACAAACTAAAAGAAGGGGGAAGAGACAGCCCATAATGGGTCTGTGGCAATTAAAAAACTGACCTCTGAAACCAAAAATGTGGTTAACTTAACAGTTTAATCTCATGATTTCATTCAGAAAGGAGGTAAGAAAGTTTATGATTCAATAGTCCTGGTCGATGGCCAATAAAGAACAACAGCAAACAATATCAAAATGTCCATCAAAAAAAATCTCACCTTACTTGACTTGTATAATCCACATGCATAGTCATCCATTCATTTGCTTATAATGTCCCAAACGTGCTTTTACTAAATTTAAATTAGGCACTTCTGGAAAAATACTCTTGTGAACAAAGAAGGAACATACAAGTGCATGTGCGCACACACACATGAACAAGCGATTGAATTGAAGAACTGCCTCTCTCCTCATTTATTGGTCAAAAGACCTATTTTCAATTCAAAAGCACAGAACTGTGGTAGCGCATTGCACTGTTTACAAAGCATACTGCTTTTTATAGATGTAAATGCTAATAATATATTAGCAAAAAAAATGCCATGTCTGGTATGTTTTGAGCATTGGACTGGATGATAAACATATGGACTATGCAACATAAGCAATATTTTCTTACTTTTTTCCTCATTGAGATTTTTCACGTCAATGCTATTGTCCAGCATTGGTGACTATTAGGTTCCATTATATAACTATTTCCTCTTATCCTCCATGAAAACAGGAAATTAAAATTTTTTTTCAGCCATCAGAATAAAGCACAAGGGGTAAATAACATTAAAATAAATAGCATTTTCAGGACACAACATGCCAGATGAAGGTCCTTCATATTAGGTGTCAAATCAAATAGTATCAGATTCTCAAAACAAATGTTCTTTTATTAGCTTAGTCAAAGTAAACCCAGCAGGACAGAAGAAGCAGTATTCTCAAGACAACCACTACATGAGCAAATACAATATTTTTATTACCTCTCATGGGACCGTTACTCCAGGGTCTAGATTGTACTAGATAAACAAAAACATGGATCCCTGCACTTTGGGGCTTAACAATACACAATGCATATGCAGGAAGGAAAAAGAAAGCATGTCATGATTCAAATAAGCAATTCTGCATCACTCATCCCATCTAGCAATGCTTTAGATGGGCCAGGTTGGAAGTCCCAGGGAACCAAACTATTTTGCTGGAACCAGAGACTGAAAGGGTCTTTTGTTTGTGAGTAAACTGTAAATCAGTGGAGTCTAGGAATCATAATCTAGGGAATCTAGAGTTGTGTATTTTAATAAATTGTTGTGTATGATGGAGTCAAGTGACAAAATGCTGTACTCTGGCGGGTCAAGCAAATATGAATTTTACATGTGACAATATAACCACAAGTACTATTATTTACTACGGCATCACACTTTCACTTGCAACACTTACTAATGGCACTTTTGATAAAAACACTGGTAACAGAAACTGTTGATAATCACCAGAAAAATGAGGCCTTTAGCGTTTCCTTTCATGTACCTGGACTGTGGATTTTTTTAAAGGTACTAGAAAAAATTGTGATCATCTAACAACATGAATGTGATGGCATAAAACCCACTACATCATGAAGCAACTCAGAATTAAAACAGCACTGCAAAGAGCAATGTCAAAAGATTTTTTTCTTTGTAACATAAAATAATTAAAAGATCTGTATTCATTTATGCTGAAGACTTAAGATTGAGCTGTAATACCTGACTATGAATAAACCTTGTTAAGTAAATCTATAACAGCTTACAACATTCCATTGAAGTTTTGCAGTAAGTTTTGTTTTAGATGATAAAGAAATCTCATCCTGAGTCACATTACTGAGCAAAAAATAAGCAATGGCAGAAATATAAAAGGCAAAGTAAGAGACAAATATTAAATTGCAATCCCATTTTGAATATCAACATTAAAAATAATGTTAAAATTATATTACTTAAACACAAATGTTACAGCCTTCATACATTCCAACCTGTGCCTAAAGACATACAGATACAACATATTCAGATTTTGTCCTCCAGTGCTATAGCCATGGACTGTGCTTTAACAGCCTATTTTTTAGTAAAATCATCTGTCTGATAGGAATGTTAGTCATACTTCCTATGCAGCACCTCATAGCTACCATATTTATTCCGAGTTCTGTTTACAAACACTTAAGCATGCTCCTTCTTCCAGTTAACAATGATTTGGATTTTGAGCTAAACCATTTTTCTAACCAAGAGTTTTTTGCATCATTTTAAATGTTTTGAACTTTTTTCCTTGATCTCTTGCTAATGTTTCTGATCAAGCCTTGCTTTACCTGCAAGTTCTGTCTTTGACTACATCCTCAGCAACTCCTTTCTGCTCATATTTTATATTATTTATGATCTAGCCTTGCCCAATGACAATTTCTCTTTGTTTTGTCCCTTAAACCATACAGTAGTTAGCCAATCTACGGCATACATGTTACAGTTATTTCACCCACTATTAAGTAGAAACCATCTTAAAAACATCTTATTCACCACCAGATAGCTAAGGATTTCCCATCCTTAGTTAGGAAAAATTGTTCTAGTTACAATTATTATAATGTATGCAATTTAGGGAAATTTCAGGATTAACTACCAGGATGGAGACGGTCTTCTAAAATAATATTGCAAATGCAATACGTTGCATCCTTTATCTGTACTTTTAATTAAAGGCACCAAAAAGGTATTGCTTTTATTTATATTATTTGTATCAATCTGATATTCATCACTATGATAGACTGGTGTCCTGACATAGGCTGTTTCCTGCTTTATGCCCAGTGTTTTATAAATAATGTAAATCAGACATTGTTATACTCCATCTTTAATGCATTATTTGTTTAAATAAGATTTTAAAACATTTTGTTTGAACATGCCATTTAAAACAAAGTACATTTAAATCTTCTGCTTGCCTTCTATTATTACATAAGCTCTGAATCTGTTCCATCAGAATGACTCAGTTCCTGCTGACCTTAGTTTTTATATTTGTTTTTATATTTGATCCCTGATCTTAAAAGTGCACACTTGGTTCATGTGCTCAGTCTTATTATACTGGTTTATAGGGTCATTATCATCACATGTACTGTACACAGAAAATTCTTACTTGCATATACTAATCAGTATGTAGCCTATCACTGCTCTCCAGCTTAATGAATAGTAAGTATAAAAGGCTTAACTCAAAACTTCTGTCTTCTTTTATTGCCTCATCTTTCACTGTATAACAAAAACTCCTAAAATTCTGTAGTACCTTCGAGTAATACATATGACACCTGTCCAGGGTTTAAACTGCAGTGAAACTACAACAGTAATGCTGTTTAAGGAATCCCGTCTCTGCTAGCTATCATGAACTTTACTAGAGGTTATGAAACTGTTCTTCTAAGTGCTCTTCTAAACCACTGGAAACACATGGTAGACCTAAATGCAATGTGTTATATTGAGACCTCTTTCAACATATTAGGCTATATACACAATACCTATTAGTGACAAAGACATGTGACATCATTTTTGAGAAGGGTGCTTATTTTTCAAGAAAACAAAAAGAGCTT
Source organism: Polypterus senegalus (assembly GCF_016835505.1). NCBI lineage: Eukaryota > Metazoa > Chordata > Cladistia > Polypteriformes > Polypteridae > Polypterus > Polypterus senegalus. The sequence goes on from NC_053154.1 coordinate 296,546,782, forward strand.
TGGCTAACTGCCATGTTTTCATATTACCTTATCCAGACATTTCTTAAAATTCTTCAGGCTCTCCACTTAAAACTCCACGACTCTGTAAGTCTGTGTCAAGTTTCCACATCTTTGCTTTTAAAAAAAGTGCTGTCTAACTTATATCCTGAAGTCACTTTCCCTTTATTTAAAATGGTTTCCTTAAGAATATGATTCAGTATTTGACTAAAAGAAATATGATCAGTGCCTTAGAGAATTTTGAAGATCTGGACTAAAATACTTTGTAAGTTCAGCTGCCTGAGCCTGTCAGACAAGGTCATTTGTCCAGAGATGTCCTGGGTTACTCCTCTAAGATTATTTATCTTAGTTTTTAGGATTAAATCATCATGATTATAATTTTCATCCTGCTTTTCCAGGCATTCTGGTTATATAATCTGGTTAGTTACTAATGAACACATTAATGGGTCTGACACTCATGTAGCTGCAGCCTTGCTGTCTAATTAATTTGCTGTTATATGTCATTGTTGGGTGGCGCGGGGGCGCAGTGGGTAGCACTGCTGCCTCGCAGTTAGGAGACCCGGGTTCGCTTCCTAGGTCCTCCCTGCGTGGAGTTTGCATGTTCTCCCCATGTCTGCGTGGGTTTCCTCTGGGTGCTCCGGTTTCCTCCCACAGTCCAAAGACATGCAGGTTAGGTGCACCGACGATTCTAAATTGTCCCTAGTGTGTGCTTGGTGTGTGGGTATGTGTGTGTGTGTGGGCGCGGCCTGCGGTGGGCTGGCACCCTGCCCGGGGTTTGTTTCCTGCCTTGCGCCCTGTGTTGGCTGGGATTGGCTCCAGCAGACCCCCATGACCCTGTAGTTAGGATATAGCGGGTTGGATAATGGATGGATAGATGTCATTGTTAGAAATTAAGGGAGTGAACTCCACAGAAAAAAAATTAATAAAATGACAAAAAACAATCAACTTTAAACTATGACAAAACATGAATATACCAAAATTTCTTGTGAATGTAAACCTCACAGTAGTTCTTTTATTTTACATTTAGAAAACAAAAGAGGAAAATGACTAGCTAATTAATCACTGAAAACAATTTGCAGTAAAATGACTTATTGATTGGCAAACCTGCAGCCACAAGGGTCTCCCAGGAGTGGGATTGGAATCCACTGTATATAGAACATAGAAGTGAAAATACAGGTAGAGCTCTGTTTCTGGTAAAACAGTTAAGAGCGCCAAGGGAGACATTCTTAAATTTGTTTGAAAAACTTCTTTTATCCACTCTGTAATCTTTTATACCAATGTAGGCTATAATATTTCCTCTTCTACTTGGATTTGATTTGTACTCTTCATTTAATCATAAACAAATATACTGTGTGCTTGTGTGTATATTAGACATATATAAATGAAAGTCCTGTGTGTGGGTGTGTGTATGGAGCAGCCACTATGCTCATGCTCAACCACAGCCACTAGATAGCACATGCATGCACTTTAAAATTTTTTCGGTACTTGTGTCCACCTCAGTTCTCACTACAAAAGATGCGCGCATGTGTGTGTGTGTATGCAACAATCTTCCCTGCTCACACTCAATTACAGCCGTAGGAGTTGGTGTGATTTCTACGGAAGATGTAGAAGCTTATACAAGTGTGACTTCCACTTGGTGAGATAGCACATGTATGCACTTTTACATTTTATTGGCATTTGCATGCACCTCACTTCTAATTCAGCCCAAGCAGACAAACTCAGCTTTGTGGTACATTCACATTGTATGTTCACGCAATAAGCTACCATACATTTGCCTAAGACTGGTTCCAGCCTATTCTACTCAATTTGTGCCACAGCTGCACTTGACTAAATGTCAGTCTCAGACCAGATACAACCTGTTCCTGCCCACTTAGTTGACCCCTCTGCAAGTTTACCAATATAGTAAAACTGCTTGGGAGTCTTCGAGTTGTTTTTGTCCCAAAGACCACGGGCATCTATTATGTATAAGAATTCTACACTTTCTATTACCTACTATAAAATGATATGTTAAATATTAATCATTTATTCACTTTTGGGAGGCACGGTAGCGCAGTGGGTAGCACTGCTGTCTTGCAGTTAGGAGACCTGGGTTCGCTTCCCAGGTCCTCCCTGTGTGGAGTTTGCATGTTCTCCCCGTGTCTGCATGGGTTTCCTCCGGGTGCTGCGGTTTCCTCTCACAGTCCAAAGACATGCAGGTTAGGTGCACTGGCGATACTACATTGTCCCTAGTGTGTGTGTGTGCTCTGCGGTGGGTTGGCGTGCCGCCCAGGGTTTGTTTCCTGCCTTGCGCCCTGTGTTGGCTGGGATTGGTTCCAGCAGACCTCCCATGACCCTATAGTTAGGATATAGCAGGTTAGACGATGAATGGATTATTCACTTTTATTTTCATCATTTTTCCTTTCTGGTTATTTTTCTTTGTCACCTTGTAAAGCACTTTGAACCACATCATTTCTATGAAAATGGGCTATAGACATACATGTTGTTGTTACTGTAAACAATATCTGTACTTGCATTAACAGTATTCAGTTACTAACTACTTTATTCACATGTATTTACTATGTTTAGCCCCATTTTTTTTTTACACTTTAATCCTTTTGATAATGCCTGCTACAACATACTACTGTATATTACATTTAATAAAACAACTGGTAACATGGTCTACCAAACAAAACTCAGTAAGTCTCCTCCCACACATTAGTGATATATGCCTGTAACACATATGGCAAAATACAGTCCCCTCCCAAGTGGCAAGAAAATCACTTTTTTAATAATTAAAGGGTCAAAGGTACATAATAATAAAAATAATGCATCCAACATGCCCTTACTCTTGCCAAACACCAAAGCTAAACAGCAAAATCCCACATTGATTTATGATCCTTGGCTGACTCTTTATCAATTCCATCACCTTAATGGCTGCTCACAGCCACGCCTTCTATTTCCCAGTAAGGGTCATTCACACCATTTAACCACCTCATCTGCTTTTCATCTTAGGGAAAAATGCACACATGCCCAAAAAAGCTTACTGACCTATTACAGACAAACACGCCCTTCACACACAACAGTTTACAAAACTATTACACAAACAGGGGGAAATGGAACACTGAAGCAAAGGCTATTTCAGGAGCATAAACCATCTAATGAATAACTACTGAACCTGAAAAGTTCAGCTTGTATTCCATTTGTTGTCAGCAATACTTCTGTTTTCATTTAATATGAATATACTGTATTCATATACTGCTTGCCATTGTGTCTGTACATTTTTTCAATCTTTAAAGTGTGCTTGTCTGTAGTAATACATAGTCTTAAAGCACACAAATAACCAAAAACCATGCTGGTACTCTACAAAACTTTCAATGTCTATGGAATTCAATTTTAAAGGACTTAAGAAAATGAATATTGCCCAAACTACAGGCTTGGGTAGATTTATGGCAGATGAAATTTAATGTAAGCAAGTTTAAAAGTATTACATATATGAAGTAAAAATGTTACATATGAATACACAATGGAAGGTCTGAAACTTGAATACCTCTAAAGCAGACAGGGCTACTTACAAGTTACACTGTCTTCTTCTTGACAGTGTATCTATTTATTCAGTATGCTAACAGAATGTCAGATGGAATAGCATGATCGTAATGATGCAGGTCCGGCTCCAAGCTCCCTCTTCCTTTTTTGGGAGCCTTTTGAACCCGACACCATTGATAACATAGCCGAATGAGCTGGCAGATGGGGACAAAACACACGCTAAGCAACAGGATGGTGCAAAGTGCTTTTATTAACAAAAAAAAAACACAAATAAACACAAATAGTGTCCACAGTGCAGTGCTCAAAGTTAATAAATAAATAATCCATAAAAACAATGAAAATTCAAGTGTTTAAAATCAAGCCAAAAAAATGAGAACAAAAAACCACCAGGCAATGGGTCAAACAAGCCAAGCCCAACACCTTCCAAGTCTTCCAGTTCTACGGTTACCAGACTTCTGGCAAAAGGAGGACATGTCCTCCTTTTCAGTGTTGTGTCCTCCATCCTGTAGGCATTGCCTAAAAAGGGGAAAATGTCTGGCATTCATCAATCACTGACTTGACCGTATTTTTGGCTGAAATTGCATGCTATAAGTTCTATGTTTTATATAAATAATCTGTTTTATCGAAAATGAAACACGGCTACATGACACTCAGCCTATTTCCAGCAATTGAGAAGCTGTTGCAGTTATCCTCAGCACTGAAAGCAAACTTTCAGAGCATAAATCAGCCACCGGTACTGAACAAGACATTTTTCGAGTACAGTTTTTCAGAAGTATATTTGTGGTTTTTGCTTTGCTGATGTCAGTATGTTAGGCAAAAATTGCAGTTATTGAAAGTGAAGAAACATCGGTATTTGGAAGTTTGTAGCATCCTTTAGTGAACAAAGCAAACTCTGCTTAGCAGACAGAGTGAAACTTTTATTTCCCAGAAAGTAAGAGAACTTCTGAAAAAACTGCATGAAGACAACCCAGATGAAGAATGCAAGACCTAGGGTGCATTGATTATTTTGGAAAATGAATGATGCCATTCGATGAATTTCAGTGCTTTCACTGGATGTTTTTAAACAAAGTGAAAGACAGCATGTTTGATGATCTCTTGCCATGTGTACAGTATATGAGCAAAAAGGGTAATGTTGTAGATGATGTTCAGATGTTTGACCAGTACTGCAACCTGAAGTCATTCGCAGGACAGAAAGATGGCAAGTTTCATACTTTCAAAGTTGTGCAAATGAAGCCAGTTGCTCAGAGTTGCTTAAAATCTGCAAAATTTTCTTTTGTATTCCTGGGCACAGTGCCAACGTTGAAACAGCATTTTCCTTGATCAACGCACAGTGGACAAAATAAAGAAATAGACTGTCTGTTGCCTCTGTCAGAGGAATTCTTCTGACAAAGTAAAATTTTAAGAACGTTTCTTGTCTGGAGTTCCAAGACTATGATTCCAGAACGATGAACTACTGTAAAAAGTCGCCTCATCTGAAAAATTTGAAACTGCATAGTTATACTATAACTTTTAACATTTTTTCACACTGTGTTTCGTGAAAATAACGGGAAAATATTCTCCTTTGGGTTCGGAGGTATCTGGTAACCCTATCCAGCTAACCCATTGCTCATTCAGCTGGGGAGACTTCAGCAGCCTCGGTCCTCTCAATCTCGACCGTCTTCTTGGCTGCCTCCGTCAGCACATGCCTGAACGCTCGGGGTTGGCTGTCCTCTTGTCATCCAAAATGCCAATGCAGTTGTCCCTTGGATCCCTGGAGAGGATGCCACCTCGATCGCTCCCACTCTTCAGCACAATCAGTGGACCCCTGAACATGCTGCCTTTTCTTTCTACCTGGCTGGCTAATTCTCTTTCTCTGCCTCAATGCCATATTCTTGTTCTGCAAGCCTAAGCCTTAGCTTTTCCCTTTCCCTTCTTTTTTTTTGCCCATCTTGTTCCTGTGCCAGCCTGTACTTGTATGGCTCTGTGGGCACAGTGTCTCCATCATGCACCGCAGGAAGCCGATGAAACAATTGAGAACAATACTCCTTCAAGTGCAGGTGCGTCTTGTCCCAATTACCTCATCAACTCCCCGCGGTTTCGTGAGCATGCCCACGGAGACTGACACAGCCAAACGGATTATTTATTAAAAACTGGCCGTTCGTTCAGAGCCGTGGACCTGCTATATCACAATGATGTGTGGAGTACAAGTTAAGGGAGCAACCATTTAAGCAATATAACACAAAAAACATAGTAGCACTAGTAAAAAAAATCCAGAGAAGAGTAACTAGGTTAATTCTCCAGCAATGTAAAATATGAGTTATTCAGGACAGACTGAAAGAGTTAATTCTATTCAGTTTACGCAAAAGCAAGCTTTTTTTTTAATCATAAGACATTAGTACAGTGGAACCAATTGTTACTTTAAAATTGGTTTCTCAAAAAGAAAATAAAGACATAGACGGAAACTCATTGAGGGTAAATTTTGCACAAATGTTTGAAAGTTTTTCTTCACACAGAGAACCACAGACACACTGAATAACATACCAAGTAGTGTGAACACAGTAAGAAAGCTTCAAAACTGGACTTGATGTTATTGTGGTGAAATTAGATGGACAGGATTGGTGAGCTTGGTTGGGCTGAACGGCTTGTTCTTATCAATCTTTTTCTAATTGTGATAGCAATTTAATTCAAAGATGTGGGGGGCATAATAGCAAATAAAAAGATTAATTGATTTAACTAGAAAATATAAACACCACATCAGTCAGTCATTGTCCAACCTGCTATATCCTAACACAGGGTCACGGGGGTCTGCTGGAGCCAATCCGAGCCAGCACAGGGGAGAAAGGCAGGAACAAACCCCGGGCAGGACTCCAGCCCACCATAGGGCACACACACACACCCCAAGCACACACTAGGGACAATTTCAGATCGCCAATGCACCTAACCTGGATGTCTTTGGACTGTGGGAGGAAACCGGAGCACCTGGACGAAACCCAAGCAGACACGGGGAGAACATGCAAACTCCACACAGGGAGGTCCCGGGAAGCAAACCCAGGTCTCCTTAGTGCAAGGCAATTAAATTAAATATTAAAAACATTCAGGAAAATCAGAAAAAATGCTTTAGGTTTATGCTCATTAAAAACAAAGGTTCATAAAATTAAAATCATTATATACAGCATATAGCATATTGTTTTGAACAGCTTTAGAAAATGCTGTTCAAAACAATATCTTAGGCAAAATGTAATAAAAATAATTTTTTAAGATTTAAAAACATGAATATCACTTATATTTTGCTGTTCATTGCAGCCAGTATCCAACTGTGACTGAATGTTAACTTGGGGGCAAAAGGCTAATTTATTTAGACTTGGCATTTCAGTTACCTTCTGGAATGAATTCAAGGTTCTAATAAATCTTGTAGTTTAGGTAGATTTGGAGGTAAGCTACTAAATAAAGGTACATTTTCAGTAAGAAACTGGCAACTGTTTTGAAAAGTCTGTTAGTTTTTTCCACAGGGATATATAAGGCTGACTGTAGTAAGGTAACGTCAAGAGACCAAGAACAGACATTTATTCATTAAACTGAATTTTGCCAAATCATGTACTGCAACATTTCAAAAAGCAAAATCTATCTTGCTCTTTTCAAAAATCAACTTGTATGATATTGTACATTTCTCCTTAAAGAATTTTTGTATCTACAGTAAACCTGGTCAAATTAAACTAGCCACATGTAGAAAAATGTATTAATTACTTTTGGCTTACAAAGACATAGAACACAAATATAAGCAATTTCTACTTACATACATAATATGTCTTGAAAAGTGTTTATAAGTTGCATTCGACACCATTTGTAACACGGCTTATGATCTTTATATCTTTGTTCATAAAGCACATTTAATGAAAATAAACAATTTCTACTTCCATTTGTATGTGGTATGGCTTGGTTGCAGGGTGGTTAGAGCTGCTGCCTCATACCTCTAAAGTCTAAGAGTTGAACGACACACCTTTGAAGCATGACAAAATTTGCTGAAATAAAACTTGTGCAACATGAGAAGAACAAGCAAACCTCAGGTAGGTAGTGTTTGGGTATCACCATACCGCTGTCTTGCATACCAGCTTAAAAAGGCTGACTATTACTAAATGTAGTTGTCTTATAAACTCATTTATCTGCAGAAAATGATCAGAAACACAGTCGGTTTGCAGCTGTTTATTTTCTGAAAGAGAGGAAAACAGAGGATTCAGATCCTCCCTAACTTAGTATTAGAGCACTTACAATGTTTAAATAGGTCAGCTGGGAGTTTTATTTGCAATGCTCTGCAAGGAAAATAATTAAAATGAAGATGATGAACATTTTTTTAGTCATATTTATTTTTTTAGATTCCTTTCTGGACCAAATAATACTGATAGAGTCACGCAAGGGATATTAATGCCTTCCTTTTCTTCTTAGGAACATCTTTGACAAATGTCATTTTGGCCATAATCTTGCCTTTGTACCTTCAACTGTCAAAAATAAGCATTCCTAAGAAATAAAGGGGTTCAATGAAACAGACTACTCCCATCTACTAAGATATTCAGTTTAAATCTTCCACTTACTAGCCAATACCTCTACAACATCAAATAATTACTTTTGTTGTCTTCACATACAATAATCCAGCCACAGAGGATGCACAAACTAGTGTGTTTCTTCGTGCCAGTCCCAAGCCCGGATAAATGGGGAGGGTTAAGTCAGGAAGGGCATCTGGTGTAAAATTTTGCCAAATCCATATGCAGACAGATGATCCACTGTGGCAACCCGTAACGGAAGCAGCCAAAAGAAGAACAAGTTGTCTTCACATACAACAGATCAGTCTTGTGGTTTGAAAATCTGTCAGAAATGTTGCATGGAGCACCTGGTCGTGGTTTGAAGATCAAGGCCTTAGATACACAGCTTTTTACCTTATGTATCTTTAACTCCATCAGTTTTTATATCACAACAGTTTCTAGAACACTATGTGAGATTACTTTCCTGTCAATTCTAAGCATGTTTCTCTTTCTAATTCAAACCTCTTTTGTAGTAGCCTTGCTCTTTATGCTATATAGGTCCTTATTCTATTCCTTTTATCTAAATTTCACATGTAGCAGATCCCTGCTTAATCATTAACTTACTTACAACTTTACCATTAATTCTAATTCTTTTTATATGAACAGTACATAGATCTTGCTTTGTTTGAGTTAAGATTAGTACAGTCTGCTTCTCATCATCTGTCACATATTTTTGTTTTCAGCTTGTTTAATAAGCACTACTTCCTTCTGCCTCTTTTACTTTCCTCTTCATTAACCATAAGTTTCCTTGATCTCATTTCTTATTTACACATTCCATTACTCATTCTACCTTTGTATCTCTTAGCTTTCCATTTTCTGTATCATTTCTAAATCTGCTCTTTTCTAAGCCAAGAAGTCATGTTTTCCCAAAAGTCTTCTACTTTTTCTTTAAAGCTCTTTAAAACCTTATTTTCTTTGCTTCTCCTGATTTCCACCACATTTTAAGTACTGTTTAAAACATTTAAGTATTTTAGCACATGAACATTTATTTTGTCCAAGTAAATCTCTACCAGCACTTCACTGAGAGACGTATAACCTAATAGTAGCTTTAAAACTTCTGGCTTATATTAAAAAGAACATTACATGATGTTCTATACAAAGAAGGTAAATCTCTTCTTGCTGCAAATTCTGGTTTAAGACATGAAAGCAGCCATGTCTGAAAAGAAAAAATGACTAACAGAAAGAAAGGTTGCATTTCAGAAATGAATGGTGTCGTTCAAAAATATATACTTTCTGAAAATAAACAAGTGATTGAAAAATGTATTTCTTTTTAGGGCAAAACTCTTTGGGCTATGACTTTGATCACCTGTCTGATGACACTTTAGTCACGTGTTTTGCAAATGAGCAGATATTATCTGAGGCTGAACTTCCCTCCACAGTGCACAGTCTTGATTGTTAAACACTCTAGACTGGGTTGTTATACTAAGTCCAACAAGAATTCTGTGATTTCTGATTACAATCTTTTATTACCTAACATTCTAGCATAATCCTCATCATCAGAGCTCGCCATACTTTATCTCGGCAAAAGAAAGTATTCTTCAAGAATAATTTCATCATAAATACTCCTAAGATTAGTTGGTCATATTAAACAGTCTTTACAGAGCTGTATATACATTTTTGCTATTTATTACAAGAAATATTGCACAAAGAAAAATAGAAACAAGCATAAAAACAGCAGCATCCTAAGTACAGTGAAGATCTCGCTTGTTATGTCGGATCAACATAAAACACATCGCTACTTTTGATCGCTATGATTAGCAAGGATCATGTATAGTGGGAAAGCAGCTATAAGAAATAACAAATGTAACAATTTTTGTCTAATTATGTAAAGGTTAAAATAAAGGTTAGTAAAGTATTTCCTATTGGGTCTTTTATTTACTATTATTGTCACAAGACATATCATAATGTCAAATGAATGTAAATTGTTCCAGCATGTATAGGTGCCGGTCATATAATTAGAATATCATGACAAAGTTGATTTTTTTCAGTAATTCCATTCAAAAAGTGAAACTTGTATATTAGATTCATTCATTACACACAGACTGATGTATTTCAAATGTTTATTTCTTTTAATTTTGATGATTATAACTGACAATTAATGAAAGTCCCAAATTCAGTATCTCGGAAAATTAGAATATTGTGAAAAGGTTCAATATTGAAGACATCTGGTGCCACACTCTAATCAGCTAATTAACTCAAAACACCTGCAAAAGCCTTTAAATGGTCTCTCAGTCTAGTTCTGTAGGCTACACAATCATGGGGAAGACTGCTGACTTGACAGTTGTCCAAAAGACGACCATTGACACCTTGCACAAGGAGGGCAAGACACAAAAGGTCATTGCTAAAGAGGCTGGCTGTTCACAGAGCTCTGTGTCCAAGCACATTAATAGAAAGGCGAAGGAAGTACAAGATGTGGTAGAAAAAAGTGTACAAGCAATAGGGATAACCGCACCCTGGAGAGGATTGTGAAACAAAACCCATTCAAAACTGTGGGGGAGATTCACAAAGAGTGGACTGCAGCTGGAGTCAGTGCTTCAAGAACCACCACGCACAGACGTATGCAAGACATGGGTTTCAGCTGTCACATTCCTTGTGTCAAGCCACTCTTGAACAAGAGTCAGCGTCAGAAGCTTCTCGCCTGGGCTAAAGACAAAACTGCTGCTGAGTGGTCCAAAGTTATGTTCTCTGATGAAAGTAAATTTTGCATTTCCTTTGGAAATCAAGGTCCCAGAGTCTGGAGGAAGAGAGGAGAGGCACAGAATCCACGTTGCTTGAGGTCCAGGGTAAAGTTTCCACAGTCAGTGATGGTTTGGGGTGCCATGTCATCTGCTGGTGTTGGTCCATTGTGTTTTCTGAGGTCCAAGGTCAACGCAGCCATCTACCAGGAAGTTTTAGAGCACTTCATGCTTCCTGCTGCTGACGAACTTTATGGAGATGCAGATTTCATTTTCCAACAGGACCTGGCACCTGCACACAGTGCCAAAGCTATCAGTACCTGGTTTAAGGACCATGGTATCCCTGTTCTTGATTGGCCAACAAACTCCCCTGACATTAACCCCATAGAAAATCTATGGGGTATTGTGAAGAGGAAGATGCAATACGCCAGACCCAACAATTCAGAAGAGCAGAAGGCCACTATCAGAGCAACATGGACTCTCATAACACCTGAGCAGTGCCACAGACTGATCGACTCCATGCCACATCGCATTGCTGCAGTAATCCAGGCCAAAGGAGCCCCAACTAAATATTGAGTGCTTGTACATGCTCATACTTTTCATGTTCATACCTTTCAGTTGGCCAACATTTCTAAAAATCCTTTTTTTGCATTGGTCTTAATTGATATTCTAATTTTCCGAGATACTGAATTTGGGACTTTCATTAGTTGTCAGTTATAATCATCAAAATTAAAAGAAATAAACATTTGAAATACATCAGTCTGTGTGTAATGAATGAATCTAATATACAAGTTTCACTTTTTGAATGGAATTACTGAAATAAATCAACTTTGTCATGATATTCTAATTTTATGACCGGCACCTGTACATTAGTGTGCCTTCAAAATAACTGGGTTCCATTAGTGTATAAGCCTTGCCTTGTGCCAGCTGTGGCCAGAATATGCTAAAAACCTAAAAATGAAAAGGCAGTCAGCAAAACAAAAAAATATGTTCTATTTATTTATTAAAGTTGTGATAATTGTGATAGTAGTGAAAAGTCAAGCAAAATGACACCTTTTATTATGCCTGAAGAAGGGGCCCCAAGTTGCCTTGAAAGCATGCATATTATAATCTTTTCAGTTAGCCAATAAAAGGTGTCATTTTGCTTGACTTCTCACTACATTCATGAAGGCTAACATGGTACAACACCCTAGTACTAAAGATAATTGTGATGAAAGTACAGTGTGAATTTTGCTTCAAAATACAGTTCACGTTCTAAAAGCTTAGTTGGTCTGGGAAAAAAGATTTCAAACAAAGAAAGAATTCTAATTACACATTTTAGGGCCCAACTGTGTCATAATTCAGGGCACGTAAATAATGGCTCTCAATTGTTTTTATACTTGCACGTAATTAGGGAACCATGTCATGAATGTACATGATGCTTTCTTTTCCCATTAATTACACAGAGGCACTTCTAAATCTCAAGTTAATTGCCACCATGATTGACTATTAACACTAGAATTACCAGAGTAATTCAGAGGTGTGTAATAGAAACCACAGCATAGAGAGACATTGCTTCTTACAGGAAAAGGCGATGGAAAAAGTGCACTTGAATAAAAGTGCACTTTTGTGATACTTTTACACCAATATATGTTCCTGTGTTTGAACGACACGGGCAGATGGGGAGTGTCTGATGATTGCATATAGCGCCAAAGTTACTGGTCTTTACCATTCTTTCCTCTGCATGTCCTGGAGTACAAAAGAAACCGCATACAGCAACATGCGGGGACTGGCAGGAACACTCAATAAAACTGAATAAAAAGAAAAGCAAGTGACGGTGAGATACGAAGAAGGCAGCTTCGCCAGCGTTTGTGTGTCAGAACCCGGGGGGTGGGGGGTCTTGTTTGGCATTAGTATGCCTCGTGGTACACTGCAGAGCTATAGCGCATCTTTAGTGAAAACAGCCGTGTCAGATGGGGTTGTATGGATTGATTCTGAACGCGACTGAGAGAATGAAAAGTGAATAAAAAAAAGCTAACCTTTACAAGGATCATAAATTGCACCGGCTGTTACAGACTGAAATCAAATGTATGCTTTTATTCTAAAACAGTAAGAATAAGAGCAGTTTACTTCTCAAAACGGAGGGGCGCAGGATCGAACTCGTGACCCCTTGATTCCCAAGCGGGGGCTGAGTCTATTGAACCACGGAGGCAGTTACAATAAACTGCTGTCAATGTCGCATGTTAAGGCGGCTTTTTGTTTCTGCAGTTATATTTTTGAATAAAAGCGCAATTGTGTTATTCTTGTGAAAATGTTTCTTTGTTATTTGGACTTCAGGCTCATACATTATATAGTTTATGCCTACATTTTGTCATCTACTACTAGAATATAAAAAACATTTCTGTTTTAACAATGTGTTGACACAGATTACTGTAGAAACTGAACAGACATGAAATGCGTGTGTTCCAAATAACGATCTATTATTTCCACTCTAAAACTCCACTTCACTCCCAGATACTCAATCAAGCTGAAGTTCGTGCACGTTCTAAATTGGTGGGGGGATGGAATAGCCAGCTGCTCCAAGCTTCTCTTTATCAGCACATTTAGAAGACAAAGGGCGCTGGCGGAGAGGTGTGAAGGGATTTAAGAAGCAGTTTAAGGTGGGACGGAATTACGAGTTTTTTCGTAGGCTCTGGTAATTCTAGTGTTAAAAAGAGGAATAATCACTGTTTAAATGCTACTGGATTTGGTCCTTTTTGTTTCTGGTAAACTGTGTACTTTAGTGTGAAGTATCTTCTGTATATAATATCAAGTTCGACCTATGTTACTGAAACATTTTACAGTTTGACACACTCAGATAAACTAAAAATGTAAAAGAATCTGTTTTTTTAAGTCTCTATTGTGGCGGATGGTCGGGATGCCCCTTCTGTATATGGTCCGGGGGAACAGACATGGGCTGCACAATATCTCCCCCAGGTTGCTGAATGGCAGCCCCCCTGGGTTGCAGTGGTGCCTTGGACTCCGACAGGGCTTCACAGGAGTTGGAGTTGGTTACAGCCCTGTTGGGATCCGAGGGTGCAGCCAAGGACTGCTGCTATTACCTTGGGCAGGTTTTCTGCCACATCAGGAAATGCTGCCGGAAGTAGGTCAAAGAGCACCTGGAGCACATCCGAGGATGTTATAAAAGGAGCCAGCAGTCATTACTCCAGGAGCCAGAGTCGGGAGGAGGGAGACAAAGCTGCCAGGAGGAGTAGAGGAAAGAAGATTTGATTTGTGTTTATTTGTACTTTTGTGTTGTGCTTGCGGGGACTGTGTTGTGTCTGTGGGTACGGGGAAGACGTAGCCCACAGACGAAGAAAATAAAAGTTTATTTGTTTTGTTAAGTGTGCCACCAGTGTCAGTCTGTGTCGGGTCTGGAGCTGATATAGCACCTATGTCACACTATGAAATAGCGCAAACAGCACATATTATATCACACAATATATACAAATTCATATATTTTTGTATCCTAAACCTGTACTGACCCATTTGTCACAGTTTACTGACACTTCTAGCAATGTTTCATTTAAAAAAACTGTCAGTCCTGACAGAGTATGGTACCATAAACTTGAATGCCTGTAAAGTTTCTTTTAACATTTTAGCTGATTTGATAAAGTTAATGAGCTTCTGTTTGTAGGTAACTTCTTTAACTATTATACCTCATATTTAAATTTCTAATGTACATATTGATCTATGACATTGCAACTTGCTAATTTTTCAATTTCCTGAGCTAAGCAATTTATCCATTACAAGTATTTAAAAATTGGTTGTACATTTCTCAGAATCTATAAGGGTAGCACTAGGGCAAAAGGCAGAAGTTAAAAAAGCAAGCTATTTGAATGTTGCCCAGTAAATTTTATTAAACTATGCACTCCATTTAACATTCAAACAGAGGATCATCATCAATAGTAAATATCTACAGCTATATAAAACTAAAATCAAATCTTTTTTTTGCACATTAAGTACCATAGTTACATTTCATATATTAGTTCTTCTTGTTACTATAGTTGAAATATAAGAGTAAAAAAGTTATACTTATAACTAAAGGAAAGAATTGCATTACATTTGTAAGATCTTAAAAGTAACTGAAACCAGACACTGCCTAAACTGTAATTACATGAATTCTAATAGAAATTAATGTGCGTGAATTTAAAATATAACTAAATTATTGATGAGAAATTAACTGTTGCATACATGGATCATCACAACATTAAAAAAAATCACCTCCTTAATATTGTACAGCCCCCCCCCTAATGCCACCAAAACAGCTCTCTGACCTATTAAGGCATGGACTGCACAAGAACTCTGAAGGTTTCCTGACATATCTGGTACCAAGATGCTAGCAGCAGATCCTTCAAGTTCTTTAAGTTGTGGCCTCCATGGATCGAACTTGTTTATCCAGCATACCCACAAAAATGCTCAATTGGATTGTGATCTGGAGAATTTGGAGGCCAAACCTCTGACCAGCTGGTGGCAACATAGCCCTACACATGTTCTGACACCTTTCTCTCCTAGCCAGCATTAAGTTTGTCAGCAATTCGGACCCTGTCACTGGTTAACCAGTTGCCCTTCCTTTGTCCACTTTTGGTAGGCAATGATCACTGCATTCCAGGAATTCCCCCAATCCTGTTTCCATCGCAATGAGGCCCTTGTCAAAGTCACTTAGATCCCTATACTTTCCCATTTTTCCTGCTTTCATATCATCGCCTTCAAGAACTGACTACTCACTTGTTTACAAATATATCCTACCTCTTGACAGGGGCCACTGTAACAAGATAATCAATGTCATTCATTTCACCTGTCAGTGGTTTTAATGTTGCAGCTAATCTGTTTAAATTTGCTATTAACTCCAGTTTGTTTTTAACATAAACAGCACATTGAGAACTTAGGATCAACAGACAGACAAACAAACAGGAGATAACTCTAAAGAAGGTGCTAGTCTATCATGGAACATTCAACTGCACACACCCATACCATGGCAAATTTAAAATAACCTCATGTTCCTTGAGCTATAATAGGAAAGAAGAGTGTCCTCATTAAACCCAAAAAGTTTTAAATAAACCAGAGATTGAAAGACCCTGTCAGCTGTAATCGTAGCTTATGTCCAGACTGAAAGTCCTAATTCTCCACCTTTAAGGATAACCTTAAAGACAGTTTAAACAGGAAAAAAGGGTTTAATTCAAAGATTTACTAATCTTCAGTATTTCAATTCTATATTTATACTTTTTTTATATTTCCTGTAAAACCTACACCCCATAATTTAAAAATAAAACTATTATCAAATATCATCTTAATTAAACAAAGAATGTGTTTTTAGCAACAACTGCATATCTTCAGTGTTAAAGGAACATGCAATAAAACTACTAGAGGTGCCTATTTTACTGTCCATCCCTAACATAAAATTTACGTAGATATATACCCTCTTTCTCTCTCTTTATCAAAAGTAGTGTTAAAAAACCTGTTAAGATGTTTTTAAATGTTGCTGGATTACAAATGATACTTACATGTCTTGTACCAATATAAGCATTAAAATAAAAATCATTTATGGGTTAGAATCCAAAAATTCAGATGTGATTTTTGCCGATTCTTGCTTATGTACTTCAGGTCTAACACATTAAAGTTAACTCTGTAATGCAGCTTATTTTTTGCATACTGCTTAGTAGGGATGTCACAAGTAAGAATATTTTGGTATTAATTAGGTACCAAAGTTCAGAAAACATAACGGTCCCAGCTTTTTTACAGCATCGGTAGTACCAAGAAACTTGGAACTGCACTCATACGTGACAGTAAAATTACTCCAGAAAGGCACACTAATAAATGAGAAATGTGTGAGTGAAACTATATATAAAAATGGCTTACAATGTTGAAGATCCAGCATCATATCAACACGTCGAAAAGAAAAACAGCAGAACTCATGTCTGGAAATCCTTCTGTGTTTGTGCAAGAAAACTTTAGCATGTAAGTTCTACTATCATACTTGTTATTTAAAAAATAAAAAGGTAAAACACACACAGAGGCTTGCGTTTCTGCCACTTTCATCCTATATTTGAATTCAAACAGAAGCAGATTTGTGCAGCTTTGAGAGTGAAATAACTTTACCAATCAAATTAACTTCTATTGTCACGCGTTTGTAACATCAGATGAAAAGATAAAATTAATCACTTTACAATAGTGTTCTACACAGTTCTTTTCAGAGATTTTCAATTGGATTCAAGTCGGGTGATTGACTGGGAAATTCTAGCATCTTTATTTTCTCTTTGAGAAACCAATTGAGAGTTTCCTTGGCTGTGTGTTTGAGATCATTGTCTTGCTGAAATGTTCACACTCATTTCATCTTCAGCATCCTGGTAGATGGCAGCAGATTCTTATCAAGAATGTCCTGGTACATGTCTGCATTCATCCTTCCTTCAATTATATTATATCTGCCAGTACCATATGCTGAAAATCAGCCCCACACTATGATGTTCCTTCCTCCAAACTTCACTTTTGGTATGGTGTTTTTGGGGAGATGTACAGTGCCATTTATCCTTCAAACATGGTGTGTGCAATGACATCCAAAGAGTTCAATTTTGGTCTCATCTGACCAGACTATATTCTCCCAGTATTTCATTGGCTTGTCCACGAGCTTCAGCATGCTTTTTCTTCAGCAGTGGAGTCTTGTGCGGTGAGTGTGCATAGAGGCCATGGCAGTTGAGTGCATTACTTACTGCTTTCTTTGAAACAACTGTACCTGCTAATTCCAGGTCTTTCTGAAGCTCTCTGTGAGTGGTCCTTGGCTCTTGGACAACTCTACTGATTATTTTGCGTGAAGCACCGGTCATTGCTGGTTTATGGTGGAAATTTTTTCTTTTCCCTTCTGGATTATGGTCCCAATGGTGCTCACTAAAACATTCTGAAGTTTAGAAATATGTCTGTAACCAATGCCATAAGTAAGTTTTGCAGCAAAAAAGGTTGCAAAGGTCTTGAGAGATCTCTTTGCTTTTATGCATCATAGGATGCTTCTTGTGTACACCTTGGTATTGAAAAACTTTTTTATAGGCTATTAATTAGGACTAAACCGGCTAATATTAATTTGCACTGATAGGGGGAAAGATTGCTTTCTAAATACTAGCAGATTTCAGCTGGTTTCTCCTTTTCTTCATGTGTTCAATACTTTTTCCCTGTGTCATTCCACTTTGATAAAACATAACTTAATTTATGGACTTACTTGTTTTGATTTCTTTGTATGTGGGAATTACTTGGGTTGTTGCCGATATCTGGTGAAAATTTCATGTCAATAGCCCCATTAGAAATATATTTACTGAGACAAACATTGACAAGTTCAATACTTATTTTCCCTGCTATACTTCAGGGTTGCTTTGGGGTGCAACTTACATGTGTATAGAACTGTGGGATGTGAGAGGACTGCCAGTGCAAACAACAGCTATAGCAAAAAAAAAAAAATCGAAGGAAGATTCAGACAAAGTGGCTCTTTGGTTTGTCTACGAGGGCAATGACATGAGTTGGTCACACTGTTGACTTTACATGGTTGAAATATTATTCTGCTATATTTTATTAAATATATTAGTACACCATTTGGTTCAGAATATTTTTTTTCTGGTTTTCCTCCTCTAAACCTAGGTGCGTCTTATGGTCAGGTGCGTCTTATGGAGCCAAAAGTACGGTAATTTCAGTCATACATTAAATATTACTCTTTAGCAATATTGTTTTAACCAGATAATGGTTATAAAATTTTTCAACAGAAAATGCTACAAGCTTAGTGCAGTTCATTGACAAACAAGACTTTAAAAATAATGTTGTTAGAAAAACTGCTTTACAGAGTTGAATATATATGGAATTATCTTGTAATTCGCTAATTCAAAAGTACATCTATATATATAATTCACTAAGGCAAGACAACCATGGAAAGCACGCCGGAAGGGGCGTGGATTCACTAAGCCGACAAGTGAGACACCTATGGTGCACGCAGGAAGGAGCCACGCCCACCAACTCCAAGACCATTGGATACGACGACAACTCACAGAGTCACGCCCACCAACTCGGACGCGACGACACAGAAAAACCGGCGTCATTTATATTTGTCTGTCGTAGAGGTCACATGCAGCTCCAACCCACGTTGACTGTTAATAGAGGCATGTTTCTCGCAGAGGTGAAACGCCATATGTGGCGTGTAAAACTGTTTGCGAGGGGTATCCCATGGGATCCTTAAAACCTTCCTTTACAACTGAGGTTAAAACACAATGAAGTGAGCAGTCTTTAAAAAACGAGTTTTCGGTTACGACGCACGACCGCGTGCACTATAGCAAACTGTTTTGCCCGCTACATGCAGCAATTAGCATCCGCGACAAACATGCGTCTTCTTAGATACTCCTGCACTTTGTACACACCCCCCTCCCACCGTGGTCGGGTGTCTTGGTGGATTATATATAGAAAGGCAGCCAAAACCGCACAGAGCAATGAAAAGTCTACGTGAGTCACAGGTGCATCTGGACTGTACAAAGACGACAACGAGTCGAGTGACGAGTTGGAGGTGGGCAGATGAGCAGGCAGTGTATACTGAACGAGAAATCAGCAGACTAGCATGACGGAGGGAGCGGAGTGGATGTCCTTCTCCTCTCCTCCCATTCCACCCTCAGCACCGCACGGACGATTGTGTGTTGGTTCGTTCCGTGCATTGGTTAAAACCCAATGAAGGAAGCAGTCTTTAAAAACCAATAAGCCCTGTGCCTCTGTTTCATTACCGTCTCACCTGCTTCACCAATGCAGGCCCCGCAACAGGCGATGGGAATGACGCCGCCGGGCAGCCAACCGGGTAACCAAAGTCTTTGGGTTCTGGGGGGAGTATGGTTACAAAGCTGAAACTTAAAGGAATTGACGGAAGGGCACCACCAGATGTGGAGCCTTTCGCTTCATTTGACTCAACACAGGAAACCTCACCCGTACACGGACAGGACTGACAGATTGATAGCTCTTTCTCGATTCTGTAGGTGGTAGTGCATGGCAGTTCTTAGTTGGTGGAGCGATTTGGCTGGTTATTTCCGAAAACGAACGAGACTCCCGCCTGCTAAATAGTTACACGACCCAACAGCGGTCGGCGTCCAAATTCTTAGAGGGACAAGTGGCTTTCAGCCACGTGAGATTGTGCATTAACAGGTCTGTGATGCACTTGTATGTCCGGTACTGCACGCACGCTACACTAAATGGATCAACGTGTGTCTACCCGGCGTGGGGAGGCGTGGGTAAGCCGTGGCTTCCAATTGTTCCCCACGAGCGAGAAATTCCCAGTACGTGCGGGTCATAGGCTCGCACTGATTACGTCCCTGCCCTTTGTAAAGCCCCCCATGGTCGGGTGACTTGGTGGATTATATATAATAAAAAAGCAGCCGGAACCGCAAAGAACAATGAAAAATCAACGTGGAAACCGACTGAGGCGGTGTTTGGAAAATTAACAGTCAACGTGACTCACAGGTGCGTGTGGACTGTACACAGACGAAAGCGACTCAGGTAGAGAGTTGGGGGCAGGCACATAAGCGGGCAGTGCGTACTGAACGAGCGCCGTTCAACCCCGTCCTTCGCTTTGGAAGGAGAAAGCGTGACGGTACTCCTCCAGTTTTCAGTCACGGACAATTGTATGTTGGTTCGTAGTGTGCATTGTTGCAATGTTACTTTTCTTGGTGGTTTATTAAATAACGGATTTTTCAAATGTTTATTTTTTCCTCTGTGCTTAAAAATCATTTAAAAAGCGGCCTGATTATGCGGCGTAGCGGGTTGGCTAGTATATAATAATGTTTGAACTTTTATATTTAGTATGAAATTTAAGCAGTACTTTTCAGTAACTGAATAGTTACTCTAGGGCACGAATGTCAAACTCCAGTCCTGGAGGGCCACAGTGGCTGCAGGTTTTCATTCTGACCATCTTCTTCATTAGTGACCAGTTTTTGCTGCTAATTAATTTCTTTTGCCTCAGTTCTAATTAACTTGACCCAGACCCCTTAGTTGTCTCTTTTTCTTTAATTGGCAGCAAACAATAATGAGACACAAAATGAGCCGCCACATAAACACCTCACCTGCGCCCATTACACATTATCTAAAAATAAAGAAAGGTAATGGTCTTGGTAAGGTTGATTGCTCAGGTCACCAAAACATCTTGACGATGTTCTTAGAAAAAACAGAAAAATCTAAAATTTTGGAAATGTCTTCTGTGGCAGAATGAGAATAGCAACAAGCCACTGAATTAAATAACGGGTTTAATTAACAGCAAGAATAGCCTTCTCATTAAGAAAGTGATTGGAGTTAAATTGTTTTACCTAGTCATCTGTTGGTTCGTTTCACATTTCATTTCATTTCATTTCGGCTGTCATTTAATGAAGAAAGGAATCAATTCAGGGGACTAAATCCTTAAAGTCAGAATGAAAACCTGCAGCCACTGCGTCTCTCCAGGCCCGGAGTTTGACACCCCTGCTCTAGGGATTCCCATCTCTGCCACACATTAAAATTCAAGCCTACCATTGTATTTTGGTGTCTATGAATGGAAATGTTAGTTTACTTAAGGGATAGCTGGGTAACTACTTGATGGATATATTAGTATGTAAAGCTATTTTACTGGTAGTATTTATATATTTGATATTGTATTACAGAAAAATGCACAACATTAGTCACTTCAATAAATGGAAATGCTTTAATAAAAAGTAGGTAAATGGGATTTCTGTTTTTGCTGTGGTATCAAAAAAGGTATTGTGTATTGCAAAATTTCAATAGTATTGGTATTGAATATAAAAATATTGGTATTGTGACACCCCTATTCCTTAGTATTCCTATGTCCTGTTAGTTTATATTTGCTTTTATATTAATGTTCCCATCTATTGTTGGCACTTTATCCTCACAAAGTGCTTTATAAACGGTCAAGTGAAGAAACATTTTATAGGTACAGTATGTGACAATTAAACATTTATGAGATTAAAAACACAAAGCCAATAAATATGCAATAAACTGATAATTTAAAAAAAAGCTTCACCCTATATCACAAATGAACATTTTGATGTTGTCTAGAAACAAATTAAACACAACTAAGTAAGTTTGTACTCCTACAGACCATAACACTCACAAATACAGTACACACATATACTCTCGGGTCAGAGTTTCGATATATCAATGATGCCATCAATATTGACCTTATTATTGTCTTTTTATACTTTTGATCCAAGCACTACTGTATCTGGTTCAGCTTCTCCTTGGCAAAAATCAGCCAGTTAATTTTATAATTGTATATATTATCAGAGCACATGTCCAGTACTGGGTGAACCTGATATAATATACAGCTTTTGATTGTACATTTAAGTTCCACATCCCAAAAAAAACTAAAGTTAAGTCAAATTTATTTTTGTTACAACTTACAGTTTAATGAAAAGCATTAGTGACTAAAAAACAAAGGGCAAAAACACTGTATTCAGTTACCTGTAACATGTACCATAAAGTCCTTGAAAGTCAACATAGTGCTAGACATGATAAACATTCAAAAATCATTAACCCAGCATCTGTTAAGATACATTTAACTCCACAACTTCATGACAAAAAAAAATCTTGCTATAACTTTTAGTTTATCCTTTGACAAATTGGTATTCCGTCCAGTGCTTGGTTTCTGTGTAGCAGCCTAATGGGACAGGTTCAAATTCCTGTGAAACGGAATGGGATTAAGCTGAACTGATAAGTGAGGGAAGGATGGAAGAATCCATGTTTTA
Organism: Polypterus senegalus; assembly: GCF_016835505.1. NCBI lineage: Eukaryota > Metazoa > Chordata > Cladistia > Polypteriformes > Polypteridae > Polypterus > Polypterus senegalus. The sequence continues at coordinate 296,569,285 of NC_053154.1, forward strand.
TTGTAATATCAACAAAGTTCAATAAAATAACCAGACTTATCACACAAAAAAGCAGCCCAGTTATTTTAAGATTCCTTTTTAAGGACAGAACAAGAGGAATAACAATCTCAGTCTGCTATTTAAAACTTTCAAAATCTTCTCCAGTTTCTAATGTACTTCCTCCAAGTCTTTCTCTACCTTCATTCATACATGAGCGGTGGCCACTAGAGAAAAGTCTGACTGCCTTGGTCAACAGCCACATTTACTCACTCAGCCAAATGGGGGTTTTCTACCACAATTAAAGCACCCTGTCTGTATTCAATGCCATTTTAATGAATTTAGGATTATCCAAAGTAAATTAACATTTTATATTTATAATATTAAAATGCAGTTGTGCCCTATTGATAAAAACAAATTTATGAAATAATGTACTGTCAAGAGCTCTTAGCACTTTATCTTCGATTTAGTAGTTTAAGGGCCACAAATCTGTAACAAAGTTTAATAAAAATAAGCATATTGCAATTGTTAATGTCATGTGATTCCAAAAAAGTTGACAACAATCCTGGCACTTTCAAGCACAGCTTTTTGTCCTAACTGAAAGGACCAGTTGTTCTATGTGGAGCCAACGTTTCCAGGTGTACTTCACTGAGAGCTGAGCGAATCTCTAAACTTATCTCTAAACTTAAGAGTTGATTAGTGTAGATGTTGCCAGTTTACCATTAAATCACTTAAATTTTATATAGAAAGAGCACTTTTTTTACTTTTCCAATATTCATGATCCCCGAACCCGTTGGTGGACACCAGCGGTGAGGGATGCCTTCAAGCTGAAGAAAGAGTCCTACTGGACCCTTTTATCCTGTGGGACTCTGGAGGCAGCTAATAGGTACCGACAGGCCAAGTGGAATGCGGCTTCGGTGGTTGCTGAGGCAAAAACTCTGGCATGGGAGGAGTTTGGGGAGGCCATGGAGAACAACTTTCGGATGGCTTCGAGGAGATTCTGGTCCACCATCCGGTGTCTCAGGAAGGGGAAGCAGTGCAGTGTCAACACCGTATATGGTGGGGATGGTGCGCTGCTGACCTCGACTCGGGACGTTGTGGGTCAGTAGGGGGAGTACTTCGAAGACCTCCTCAATCCCACTAACTTGCCTTCCAATGAGGAAGCAGAGCATGGGGACTCTGAGGTGGGCTCTCCCATCTCTGGGACTGAGGTCACCGAGGTGGTCAAAAAACTCCTTGGTGGCAGGGCCCCGGGGGTGGATGACATACGTCCGGAGTTCCTCAAGGCTCTGGATGTTGTAGGACTGTCTTGGTTGACCCGTCTCTGCAACTCTCTTTAAAAAGGGGGACAGAGGGGGTGTTCCAACTACAGAGGGATCACTCTCCTCAGCCTCCCTGGAAAAGTCTATTTGGGGGTTCTGGAGAGGAGGGTCTGTCGGATAGTTGAACGTCGGATTCAGGAGGAACAGTGTGGTTTTTGTCCTGGTTGCGGAACAGTGGACCAGCTCTACACCCTTTGCAGAATCCTGGAGGGTGCATGGGAGTTTGCCCAACCAGTCTACATGTGTTTTGTGGACTTGGAAAAGGCATTCGATCGTTTTCTTCGGGGAGTCCTGTGGGGGGTGCTCTGGGAGTATGGGGTACTGGACCCCCTGATAAGAGCTGTTCTGTCCCTGTACAACCGGTGTCAGAGCTTGGTCCGCATTGCCGGCAGTAAGTTGAGCCCGTTTCCAGTGAGAGTTGGACTCTGCCAGGGCTGCCCTTTGTCACCAATTCTGTTCATAACTTTTATGGACAGAATTTCTAGGCGCAGCCAGGGTGTTGAGGGGGTCCGGTTTGGTGGACTCAGGATTGGGTCACTACTTTTTGCAGATGATGTTGTCCTGTTTGCTTCATCAGGCCGTGATCTTCAGCTCTCTCTGGATCGGTTCGCAGCTGAGTGTGAAGCGGCTGGGAGGGAATCAGCACCTCAAATCCGAGACCATGGTCCTCAGCCAGAAAAGGGTGGAGTGCCCTCTCAGGGTTGGGGGAGAGATCCTGCCCCAAGTGGAGGAGTTCAAGTATCTTGGGGTCTTGTTCACGAGTGAGGGAAGAATGGAGCGTGAGATCGACAGGTGGATCGGTGCGGCATCCGCAGTGATGCGGGCTCTGCATCAGTCTGTCGTGGTGAAAAAGGAGCTGAGCCGTAAGGCAAATCTCTCAGTTTACCAGTCGATCTACGTTCCTACCCTTACCTATGGTCATATGGTTGTCTGGGGTTTCCCTTAAAGATAGGGTGAGAAGCTCAGTCATCTGGGAGGGGCTCAGAGTAGAGCCGCTGCTCCTCCGCATCGAGAGGAGTCAGATGAGGTGGCTCGGGCATCTGATCAGGATGCCTCCTGGACGCCTCCCTGGTGAGTTGTTCAAGGCACGTCCAACTGGGAGGAGACCCCGGGAAAGACCCAGGACACGCTGGAGGGACTATGTCTCCTGGCTGGCCTGGGAATGCCTTGGGATTCTCCCGGAAGAGCTTGAAGAAGTGGCCAGGGAGAGGGAAGTCTGGGCATCTCTGCTCAAGCTGCTGCCCCCGTGACCTGAACGCGGATAAGCCGAAGAGGATGGATGGATGGATATTCATGATCCTTCTCACTGCTAATATTAGGATTACAGTACAAGAAACACCAACAACACAACATACAGTATCTGAAGTATCACTACAATCTGTTTGGCCCTAATTTTACTGGCTATCCTTGTGCACTCCTACCATTTTCATTATACAATTAAACCAGTCTCAAGCCTACTCATCTTCTTGTACTTCTACTAATCTCCCAAAGTAGATCAGGCACTGCACATCCCTCCTCACATTTTATTCATCTAGTGATGTCATCTGTGGATACTCGGTTGAAGGGGAGAGTAAACTGTGAATATGCTTACTATAATCAGTCACATGTTATGATATTTTTCTGTTTGTAAAAAGGTTTTTAAGGGCCTTTTATGGTTATTGTATCTGCAATGGTGTCATGGTGCCCTGTATTAATACCTCTAATGGTAATAAACTGATTAATATAACCCACAAGTTACAGGATGTAAAGAAGAAAATCCTACAGACACAAGAAAAACAAACTAAAATATAAATTTAACAGAAAAGATGACTGTGGAGTCAGGACCTCTTACAAGACCCAGCTCTCTCCATGCTTTATTGCTTTTAAAAAATAAAAACATTAAAAACTGGGCTCTATTATTCAAATTTTATTAAACAAGGTAATAGTTTGAATAAGAAAGAGCCTAAAAAATGAAAAGTCTAGCTTAAGTGAGACTGAGAATATATGCAAAACTTGGTTCTGTGATGGGCTTGTGCACTACTCAATGTTTGGTACCTGCCTTTACCTGATTATTGCCAGGAGTCTGGAACAAGAATTTTGAGATAAAAAGATAAATGAAAAGTTTACTTACAAAGTAAAAAAATCACTGCTTCAGATTAATGAGGGACCATTTATAATTGAGCAACAACCCTCTGGATTTTTTAGTATTAAGCTTTCATTATTTTGAAGGATTGTTTGCTGCAGTATCATGAATGTCATGGTTTCTCACAATTTTGTCAGAGTGAGCAAAATATACAAATGAGAAGTGTGTGTCAAACAGACAACAAATAACATCTTAATTGAGACTCAAAAAGCAACAACTCTTCAAAGAATCTAAGACGATTCTGTGATTAGCTGGGTAGATAATGTAGTGTCCTCAGCAGATTTAGCATGACATTTCAAAGTAGATCATTTAGATTAAGAATTGGTGGATAAACAAAACAGTAAGCAATTTAGTTTGGGAGGTGATATAATGAGTGAATTTTGAGATACCTCATTAAGTTACATACCACTTGAAAGAAAAATAAACAACTTAACCATGTCATTTGTCTGTTTCTTAGAAGCTGATCTCCTCTAAGAACACTCTTCTTGCAAATTCTGCTCTCTTTTTCACTTTTAATAATCAAAATACAGCCTGTGAGTCACAGTAATTTTTATACTGGAAACATACATAAATATGACGTAAAAATTGTTTTTGTTTCAGCAAGAACATACATCTGTAATCTATTAAGTCATTTTCATACATTTAATTTAGAAGACAGAGTGAAACATTTCTAATGGGAGGACCCGTTGATTTACTACATTAAGCTACGGAATGCAATTAAAAACCCCTTGGGAGCACATGAAACACAGTTGTTTGCTGCCAATTAAGAAAATGGCTAACTTCTAGAAAATGAGGAATGAATCTTATAATCACTGACACTAAAGGCAGTGATAGATGACACTGGCTTATATTTTATTATTTTGATATTATGAAAAAGCAAAAGAAACACAGGCTATGAATCTAAGTCTGCACTGTTCTAAATAACCTTTAAATGATACAGATTAAGTCTAACTCAATACACTTTGGAGATTTAAAACAGAAATGAATGCCTGTTTTTGAACATTGCTCAACTCTATCCATCTTAACTATTTTGTGAACAACCATTTTTATCCCACTTTTACAAGGAGCTAAAGCTTATCCTGTCAGGATCATGGCAAGGATAGAACTAATCTTTGATGGAATGCCAGTTCATGACTGTGACAATATAAAGTCATCTAATATGCACATCTTTAGAAGTAAATTAGGATACACTTACAGTGACCACACCATGAATTGTACCCAAGTCCTTGAAGTTGTAAAAGTAACAGGTATCAACCACTGTACCAACAGCCAACATCCCCAAAAAATGTAAAACTTCTCGCAGTAAGAGCAGTGATTAATCCATGTTGATTAGTCAGTCAGTCATTGTCTAACTCGCTATATCCTAACACTGGGTCACGGGGGTCTGCTGCAGCCACTCCGAGCCAGCACAGGGCGCTTTTCAACAAATAACTTCTGAAAAGTGCAGTCTCTTTAAAAGTAGAGGGTTGCATGCATATCATCGTATATTTAAAGAAACATCCATTTGTTTGAAACCAAAATTATTTTTTTCTACACGAAATGTCACCATAAACTCTTGTGATGTTTATATTGTTTCTTTTACATGCAATCACATGGTAGAAGTGTGTCCAAGTTTAAGGTGTTTGTGATGTTAAGTACTGTCTTGACACAGGTTTGACAATTTCCATTGGATTCCTTTTTAATCATCAAACTCAATTAATACTTTGCACTCATTTTATGGCCATTTACATGCAGTACTACGCACTAACATAATGCACTGTATGTCTGCATTTAAGCATTTACAAATGATATGCTACAAGCTACTTAAAATTAAAAATTAATATTTTCATAGCACTATAAAAGTGAAGAACTGAAAACAGATACAGTATATACACTGGAGTCACCCTTCATCAGTACTGATCTGTGATGTCTTAGCATTTTTCAATGATGTGACAGATTGTTGTTCTTTCTGAATTTATGTGAAGCACTTTTAACATGGGAAAGGAGGTACATAAATAAAATCTATTACTATTATTTTAATATGTTGGCTAATGTGGGATCTTGAGGTGGTTTGTCATGTGGTGGGTGTGATAACGAGCTGTATCAGTGCATGCTGCTAAACTCTCTCTCTCTTTGTTCTTCTTTCTCAGCAGATTAATGGTCACATTTTAAATATAAAATTAATTTAAAGATTTATTGAAAGAACAATTTTCATTTGTGTTTCAAAGAAAATGTGCAATGCATTCTTTGCAATAAATGTTGTTCATGTAATATTATCTCTTCAAAACTTTTAAAGGAAAAAGCTAAACCAACTGAAGAAGAATAACTGAGTATACTGTGAATACTCAATGTTTTGAGCCACCTACTTTCCATTCCAAATAGACTTCTGATAGTTTCACTCAACAAATATCTTAACTGACACTCATCACACAAATGCAGATGATAAGCCCTATTGTTTCCATATGTCTACTAGCCAGTTACAGTAAGTGACTTATTAAGGAAAATCCAGTTAGTCAGTAGCTGTAACTAAACTAGCAAACACAGAAGTAACGGTTTAGTGTCTTAGCCACTGGGGCATTCTGTTTACAAACAAATTATCCTTTCATATACTTTAAGATAGTTTAGCTTTTTCCATCTCTTTAGAAAATGTCTTAAAAGTGTCAGGGTTACCAGGATTGTTTCAATGGGTTCAACTTGAGCTCGAAGAGTTTATTCATTCTTCATATGGCATTACTGTAATACTTTATAGAAAATAAACAATGATTTTGTATACTTAGGTGTTTTCATATTAAGACATGTTGTTTTGCCTGACAAAATGAATTATATTTGTCTACAATGCAAGCTCATGAAGATGAAGTCGCTTACACAAGGCCACATAAGGTATCAAAGCTCCCACCTGAATATGTCAACATGTGTTCCAATTCCTTAGTCACCAGGGGCCTCATGTATAAACGGTGCATACGCACAGAAACATTGCGTAAGAACTTTTCCACGTTCAAATCGCGATGTATAAAACCTACACTTGGCGTAAATCCACGCACTTTTCCATGGTACCTCATACCTTGTCGTACGCAAGTTCTCCGCTCGGTTTTGCAGACTGGCGGCACCCAGCGTCAAAGCAGTGCTACTGTTCCTGTGTGGTTACTCCTTATTTTCCTGACGGCTTTATAAATACACGAAACTAACCGCATATTGTTTATTAGTGTAATGCATCTGATTGTAATTAACTTGTAACAATATAATGGTAGAGGGAACAGCCATAGTATTCCAAATACCATAACTGCTTTAGCGTTGTTACTCTCACTTCTTCTTCTTCTTCTTCTTTCAGCTCCTCTTGTTAGGAGTTGCCACAGCGGATCATCTTTTTCAATATTTCTCTCACTGCACCACTCAGAGTATTTATATCACTGTATCTGAGTGTGCAGCAGCTGATCGGAAAGGGAATTATCGGTATAAACCTTCAAGGACATGCTGTCTCAGCCACTGCAAAATGTTTTAAAGTCTTTCCTGTACGGACCTCGCGGTTCAGAAACAGAAACGATATCATTTATAAGGTGAAATTCAGCAAAATATGTTTATTAAATTATACAGATAAAACTTTAACTTCATTTAAATAATCTATACTCTTCACTGGGAGTGTCGTTAAGGATAGAATAATTAAACATGTACTACGAAGATATTTCAATGTTCTTTAAACGTTTTGAAGAATCGGCGCTAAGCTTACAGATGGCTTAACGTCTATTACAGAGCTGATTGTATGGCGATCGGTTATTTGGGAAAAGAAAAGCACTGACTGCAGTGACGGCTACGCCAATATATATTGAATATAAAACAGAAAGAGAAAATAACAACACAGCTAAAAACACAGCGACAAATTTCGGCAAAAGTTAAATGCTTGTGTCATGAGCACGAGGCGGCTATGCAGTGTCCACAACGGACGTTGTGCATAAGCTACCTTACTGACGGGCGGGCGAAGGAGCCACTGATTCTTCCTCTGCCCAGTGCCACCACAAGCCTAGAGCCGCCCCTGATTGTACTGCTGCAATAAATTATTTCATCGAAGTGAAACACATGTTTAATGACATGCTTTAACTCCTATCATCATGAAAATGATATCACGTATACATCTCAGTATTTTAGTTGTTCAGAGAACTGTAATATTATGAATGTAATTGATTCTGTGTCCAGTTGGAGGAAGAGAGCCGGTTTAAAAAGCAAGTAGTGATTCACACACATAGAGCACATAGAAGATCACATACAATACAAAGCATTTAACGTGCTACTTTAATTACGATGTGATTTGAGAAACTGGTTAATTAAACGATTTTAAGATGAAGTTTATGATGTTCTACTTTAATGACAAAATAAACTACGTGATTAAAGTGGAAATGTCGAGATTGAAGTTGACATTTCGTGCTTTTTCCTCACTGTGTGCCTTTTTTCTCTGTACCCTAATAAGCTTTCATATGACACTCAGACAGTGGGCTTACAACTCGGCTTTTCACGGCGACTTTGATATGTGACTTCTTTTTTATTTCCGGCACTGTGCGATTTGTGAATGTGAGCTTTCAAGTTTCTCCAACACACTATGTCACTCGATCAACTTCCTTTTGTTGATTATACCACGGTTTATTTGAACAAATAGTATGTTTTTCATTTGCCTCCACTTGGTATTCGCTGAAATTCTTATATTTTCCCCCGTGCTTTTCCCATTGTCTTTTCACAGAAGGCTGCGCTTAAGGGGGATTTATATTGATTTGCATATTCAAATAGGCGTAATTCTGGGAGGATTTGGGGCGTTACATAATGCGCGTGCACGAGCGTTAGTTTTCACGCTGATCGGGATTTATGTAGTGGAAGAACGTGGAAGTTGGAGTACGCACAGATTCCTGCATCTGGATTTTTCTGTGCGTAAACACATTTCGGCTTTTGTGCTTACGCCATGTTATAGTGCGAGTTCTACGCACGGCGTTATACATGAGGCCCCAGGCCTCATTATGAATAGAACAATTAGACTGAATATTAGAAGATGTATAATCTTTCTTTTGTTTTCTTTTTCTCAACAACACTGCCTGAAGCTTGAAATCAAATGTGAAAAAGCAAAAAAGTGCTATCATTCCCACCAAATTATATCTACTTTTAACTTACAAAAAAGTACAAAACAGTCAGTCAGTCATTGTCCAACCCACTATATCCAATGTCCCAATATAGTAATAATTTTTACCTTTATTACTCTTTGTTCAAGAAAACCACAAAGGTAACTAATAACCATCCATCATTTCCTGGCAAAAATAAAAGCATTACCCTTCTGAAAAAAATCCTCAGCACCACAAAGTATTTCCAGAGTCAGCATTTGACAGCTTAGCAAAATGTTATAAAGAAGACTGTTGTTAACTTAATAGTACGCTCTTTGATATTCTTATGTATGAATGTTCTGGACAAACTAGCTTTAGATCAGCCTAAATGATTAGAAACTGATAAATAATACAGCCCCTGTTTAACATAATGTAATGCCTTCATGTCCTGTTAACCACAAGTTCATAAAACACTGAAGGTATTGCTACTTTTAAGAAATTTGATGAATGAGTAAGATTTGAGAGCCCTGCAAAGAACATTAAAGCCCTTTAATATCTGCTCTTCAAGAGCGAGTATTTACTCATATATAGTGATCCACACTAGCAAAAATGCCATGCATTTAACATCAATTTGCTGCAATGCAGTCATAAATTATTGTAATGTTTCTGTTACGAAGAAACAAAGTATAAACAGGAATTTACAGCAGGTCAGAACATATTTTCTATATCATAGAAAGTGAAACACTATGGACCTTGGGCTGTGGCATTTGATTTAAACAATGTCACAGTCTTAACCTGCCAATTCTCTAACTGTAAAATATATTAGGAAACAACTGTGCCATATTTCTTGGAAAATGATACGAAATATTGTTAACTAGTTTCAAAGATGCATTTCCTCTGCACTACTGATGTACATTTAGTTAGGAAACCAAACATCTTCAGTAAATAATTTTCATAAACTGCATTTAGTAATTTTACATAGTAACTAGTCTTCCTTAATCTAGTGACAAGGAACTTGTTAATAAAATAAAACAAAACAAACTTATCAAAAGTGAGCAATAATGAAATTAATTAGTCTAATTGATATTTCTTCTAAAGGAATATGAACTTGTTGCCAAACCTACTGTAATTCTTACGGAGCTAGTGTACTTAAATCAGTGAAATGACAATGTGTGCCACTGAATCACCACTTATACAACTGAAAAAATCAATGGTGAAAAAAACAGAAGATGCTCAACAAATCTGCCTCTGATGGGAACAGGTTATTACCAATTTATCTCTGATAACACAATGAAAAAACGTCTTAACTAAATTGCAGATGAGACATTCCATATTTGGACACACTGTAGCTTGAGTGAAGCTGTAGGGATTCTGAAAGCATCCCTCACTCTCCTGAAATGAAAGTATTGCCACTATAATGTGATCCAAGATTTATATATACTACCAGTCAAATGTTTTAGAACTCCTCAGTTTTTCCAGTTTTTCTTTAAATTTAATCAGTTGAAATGCAATGAATGACCTAAAACGGGGAAGGTAAGCACTAAACTGTCAGAGGTTTAACACTACAATTACCAGAGCATACGAAAAAACTTGTAGATCCGTCCCACCTTAAATCGCTTCGTACCTCTCCATCAGCGTCTTTTATCCTTTAAATGTGTTTATAAGCAGCAAGCAGTCTGCTATCACATCCCCCACCGCCGCTGTTTTCTCAGCTCAAGTCTGTTTACCTGTGTGTCAGTTGTTTGGAGTTGTATACAGTGAGAAGTCAAACAAAATCACACCTTTTATAAATACTATATCGTTATTTGGAATACATGCATTTCATGTGTGTTCCGTGTCTACAACGATCTATGTAAACACATCGATCAAAAAGAAACGTTTTTCATGTTTTAGTAAGAATTCGCAAAATGAAGACATAAAGTTTATAATGTGTGAAGCCTGAAGTCCAAATATCAAAGAAACACTTTCACAAAAGGTACAAATATAACAAAACAAGTGCACTTTTATTAAAAAATTTAACCAAAAAAAAAAAAAAGCAGGTTATGGTAGGCAGTTGATATGACAGCTTGTGTGGTGCAATGCTAAGAACTCCTGCCTTTCAATCAAGAGGTCGCAGTTTTCGATATCAGCTGCTTCCCAAATTTACCATTTTGAGTAGTGAGCTATTCTTACTGCTTATATCATACAATAAAAACACATTTGATTTGCGTCTGTAAATTTGTTTTTTTCAATTTTATTCTCTCACTCATGTTCAAGCTTCCATACCCATTTGACGCCTTTTTCAGATAAAGACGTAGTAGGTGAAAATTTGATTTGTTATACCCCCTCTTTATTTGAAAACCGTGTCAGATCTTGTGCATGAACGAGACTGGGAAAACTGTGGACGTGGGTGTGAGTGTTGTGCGTGAAAGAATGACTGTGGACATGAATTGTTTTTATTCAGTTTTATTCTTGAGTGTTCCTGCTCATGCTGAATTAGTATGCGCCTTTTAATCCATGATGTCAAAGCCGCTCTGACAAAAAAAGAGAGACTTAGATATAGAGGACAGAATAGTAAAGACAAGTCAGTTCCGCACTATATACAATCATCAGATTCAAATGTTAACAGTTCCCACACACACCCAAGGACCATCCTTCTTACATTTACGACATGTGTATAAGGTGTGAAGCCTGAAATCCAAATATCAAAGAAACACTTTCACAAAAGGTACAAATATAACAGAACAAGTACACTTTTATTCAAGAATTTAACTGAAGAAAAAGAACCCGCGTTAGGGTGCGACATTGACACACATTTGCTACGACTGCTTCGGTGGCACAACGGGATCAATTGTTGACTGGTAATCAGAACTTCACGGGTTCCATCCCGGACGAGTACGTTTTGAGAAGTGAGCTGCTCGTATTCTTACTATTTTAGAATAAAAACATACATTTGATTCCAGTCTGTAATAGCCGGTGTAATTTATGATACTTGTAAAGGTACTTTGTTTTTTTTTTTTAATTCAGTTTTATTCTCTCAGTCGCATCCACGACCCCACCCCCCTCGCATTTGACACTGCTGTTTTCACATAAAGAAAAAACAGCATCAAATTTAACTTAACTGAAGAGATTTTGTGTGGAAGAATGGTAAAAAATACCTCCATTCAGAATCCAGACACTCATCAAAGGCTATAGGAGGCGTTTACAGGCTGTTATATTTGCAAAAGGAGGCTCAATTAAGTATTGATGCAATATCTCTGTTGGGGTGCCCAAATTTATGCACCTGTCTAATTTTGTTATGATGCATATTGTATATTTTCTGTTAATCCAACACACTTAATATCACTGCTGAAATACCACGGTTTCCACAAGGCATGTCATATATTAAAAGAAAGCTGCTACTTCGAAAGCTCAGCCAATGACAAACAAAATTCCAAAGAATTAAGAGGGGTTCCCAAACTTTTTTATATGACTGTATAACTATTACAGCATCCAAGACAGTAAATTATACCATGGTATGGAGATATCTAACTCAGAAGAGGTGTAAATACCACTTTAGCATTACACTTTGGTAGCAACTGGTAACAGTTGATAGCAATTAGTTTTTACCATCTCTAATAGCCTTCTACCTTATCAGATACAGAAAAAAAAAAAAAAAAATGCTTAAAGAAGTAAAAAGAAAATGACACAGTTTGAAAACACAAAAACACTTCTAAATGTCAGATAAAATTTAATTATTACAAGTACTCTTTTTGAGTTCAGAATGAGGCTACCAGTAATTAAAATATGGAATACATTACTCATTATAAACAGGACTGACATTGAAAAGTATTCCCCCAAGCAAAGGAACACTTACTTACACAGGTTTATTACACAGAACACAAAGAATTTTGGTAAATGCAGAAGTTGCTGTAATGACAAACATCAAAGTCATTAAAACTTAAAGAACCCTTTTCCCTGTCATCTGTTTTTGCCAGTTCTTTAACTTAATCCTGCTGTAACTTAATCCTGACTCTTAATTTTGAGTTAGATGTTAATTCATGGTTGTAAATGAAGTTCATGTTTAATTTACCATCATGTGTATCTGCATTCAAATGTCCCAGCTGTTGAACTCATCAATTTCACAAAAATACATATTGGAGACGATGTGTTTAGGTTGCCAGAAGATAATATATATAAATACAGAATCCCTCCCAAAAAACATTTCTATACCAATATATGCATAAGAAAAGAAGAACTGTTATGTCAGGCACTGTTTTTTTTGTTTTTTTTTTCTTTAACAACTAAGCAGCTGCCCAGACCAAGACCGCCTGTACTCTGACTTACAACATGAAACTGTATGCAGTAAATGCTACAGTAAATTTCCAAAGTAAGCCTTGCCAAAATTACAATGTTTACTGCTTTCATATGGAATGTGATTTTTTTTTAGATGAGGAGTAAATATTGTTTGTTAATCTATTCTCAATGTGTTATTTTTCTCTTTTGAGAAAGGAATTATCAGTGATTAACTATAGCCTACTATTTTCATGTATTTTTGTTAATTATGTCCCATAGTTCAAGGACAAATAGGAAACAATATCTCTAAAGAAAAAGTAAGGAGTAAATAGCTACTGAATGGTGTGCAATAACACAATGGACACAGCAGAAAGTAACAGACAATATTGACATCTGCTGTTTAGAGGATGTTCACAATAGGAATGCGCAATGAAGATGAAGTGAGGTTCTCCTTAAAACTCTTCAGGGGTTCCACTCTCTGATCTCTAACTTTGAGACTGATTTTACACCATAGTTTTAAAGTTCACTTTTATACAAAGTTTCTTGAGATATGAGCTATTGATTATATTTGTTTATCTATATGGGACCAAGGTGAATATGCTGCCCTCCAATTAAATAAAAGGGGATCAAACAGGTTTTAATGAGATCTGAAGCAGAGCCATATCAATGAGGGATGCCATTTATGGAAGTAAAGGGGTGTGATAGACAGATAGATAGATAGATAGATAGATAGATAGATAGATAGATAGATAGATAGATAGATAGATAGATAGATAGATAGATAGATAGATACTTTATTAATCCCAAGGGGTGATTCACAAATGAAAGTAAATAATGAAAATAAATAACACCAACAACCAGTTAAGGACAATAAGAGGTCAAGTCTGTCTGCCTCAGACAACATCTGTCTCAGGGTCCAAATAGGCTTTGACCAACACTAGTCTGTACAGTATAGCTGTGACTATATTTTTCATAAATTATGTAGCCTTTTTACTGAAACTAACATACTTTGAACCTTTGTCCATTCTTCAGGTCAAGTAACATGATGTCAAAATTAAAGGCAATTTAAATTTTAGTACTTTTTTTTTTTTTTTATTTATTTCACAAAGCATTTTTCACATCATTTCAAAGACCTCTCTGTGCTGTCTACTACTGCTGAGTTGCTTCAGAAATGTAATTTCAAACACTATCAAGTCTAGCATATAAATTTTATTTATTCTACAGCATGCTTACATTCTTCTGTGAATGTAAATTCTTTAATATAAAAGGTATCAATAAAGAATTCTGTTCACAAATTCAACAAATGCCAAAATGATTATACCTTGAATGTACCATACAGAGTGCAATCTACTGTGTGGTAATGCAGTAGTTATGATCAACTTTTGAGTATGTTCTGATACAGCTGTTAGTTTTACCAACAAGTTGTCATTATAATACTCTTTTTTTAAATATCTTTACACAGTCTACATTTCCTCCACTTTTGTGGAATCTATTGTGGCGGACGGCCGGGTCTAATGCCTGGCTGGGACACCCCTTTTACTTATGTTCCAGGGGTGCAGCCATGGGCTCCTCAGTACCTCCCCTGGGATGCATGGGGCCACAGTCCATAGAGGGACTCAGACCATCAGTGCATCCCAGAAAAAGAGGAGGACCCGAAGGAAGAAACCGGAAACTCCTGACAGAACGCAGTGTGAGCCCATTTGCTGGACGGCACGGAAAGGGTATGCTGCAGAGGGGCGTTTCCTGCCTGCTTCCGCTCACTTAAGGGTCGAGCGGAAGGGAGTCAGGTGTGCTACAACTGCGGACGCTGTGGTCTGGTGTCTGGTGGTGTTGTCCTGAGAGGACATTCGAGTGGCAGGGACGTCGGGGCAACACCCCCAGACCTTTTGCTTTTGTATCCACAGGATGGAACCATAGTACTGAGGATGCTGACTCCCTGTTATGGAGAAGACCAGCCCTCGCTGGACGTGCCGCTGAGTCCCATGGGACTCATCTGGAACAGAGGCAATGTGGCGGCCGGCCAGATACCATTCCCGGCCAGGACACGCCTTCTACTTATGTTCTGGGGGAGCAACCATGGGCTCCTCAGTACCTCCCCTGGGACACTTGGTGGCAGCCTCCTTGGTTCACGATGGTGCCTCAGTTTCCCGCAGGATTTTAATGGGAGTTGGAATTCTCCCCAACCCTGTGGGGATCAGGGGTGGCCGCCAGGGGGGGCTGCATGGATCCCGGATCAAACCTGCATACCTCTACAGCCCCTCCTGGAAGTGCAATTAGCACCAGCTGATTAAGCACCTGGAGCACTTCTGGGTGGGTTATAAAAAGGGCCAGCATCCACTACTCAGGGGCGAGAATCGGGAGGAAGAGTACAAGATTGCCTGGGAAGAGTGGTGGTGCCAGAGGAAGAGTGTTTGTTGGTCAGTGTTAGTTCTTGACACTGTGTTGTGGCTGGAGGGATTACGGGAAAGGCGTGCCCTCCAGCTGAAGAAAAATAAAGTCTGTGTGCTTTTAAACATGCCTCTGGGTCAGTCTGTGTCGGGTCAGGCGCATTATAGCACCTTTTAACACACTATATACTAAATCACTAAAAGGTGTAATATCAATGCTGAGTTTGCCTGCATACACTCAAGAGTTCAAGATACTATGTTATTTAAAAACCTTATTATCTGAAACTGTATAGAAAAGAATCAGAATTTCAATTGCAGAATAAAAATGAAAGGACAGTGATAAATCAAGAGTCAGTGGGGATGGAGAGTGTTTGGGGTTGAACTTTCTTGCTGAAGGAGTGCCTTCTCTGAACACTGTTTGATGATGTTGTCCAAAGCTCAACCTCTGGTATTGTGACTGAAGTGACTTTGTAGCAAGAAACGCTACAAAGAGATGACGCTATTTTGAATATGCTGTTTTATGACACTTCAGCTGTTACAAATAATTTTTGAGTGATGAAGTAGCATGATACATAGGAAAATTAGAAGTTAATTAGAAGTTAATTTTCTTTTTGTTTTAGAAGTGTACTATAAATAATAAATTAAGTATATTATTACTACTGATAATATTTAAGGAAAATTCAGTTGCACTTAAAAATAAGATAAGAGGCATGTTGCGCAGTGCATGTTGGCAAAGCAAGGTCATTTCTTTCCATCACCTTAATATTCTTGTCAAATGCTATAATTGCCAAAGCACCTTAGCTTAACTATTTAATCATTTATCTATTTTTGTAAAATCAATCCACAAAATACTAAAATATTTGCATAATTTGTAATGGCTTTTCAAGTTCTCTCACAAGCCTGCTAGATCATCTTATTATATAGGTAATCAGTGCCTTTAACTGTTATCCTATATGATCTCTTCAAAACAAAGATAACTTGTTTGCGCTATATCAAAACTTTTAAATAAAGAATATCCAAAGCAATATGTTCAAATTAAATCCTTTGACTCAACCTGTGCTAATCAGTGAAAATTCTGAAATAATTAGTATAATACAATATTTGGTTATAAGTTAAAAGGATCCCAAAACTAAACAATTATATCATCCTCTCATTATGAAGATACTGAATTGACAGGTTGCATAATACATTATGTCCAATTATGTTGATGGAAAAGAAAACAATTGCTAAACACATATAGTTGATATCAAATGTCTATCTTGCTCTAGTGCAGTGGACTAACAAAGCTGGCAAGTATTTATTACACTTTCTTCTGTGAAGTATTAGAAACGGAAAATGCTTTGTGAGGACACCACATTGTTACCAAATGGGTTCATTTTATGGCAAACTGCAGCCATTAAAAGAAGCCCAAGGAATGCTTTCCTGGAAAGAACATTGATTTTGAAACAGCATATTCTTTAAAATGCCAGACTGAAAGAATTACTACTAACTATAATAGCAGTGAAAAAAAATGGCTCTCACTTCAGCTCAAGTAGCAAACTTGGCAGGATGTTTATATTTATTATTACTTATTTTTAAATGCTAAACAATAAAAGAGCAAACAGATAATTAAAAGTCTGTACATTTTTAAACATACATTCATATTCAATGAAACTGAACAACCCTAAATGACTAATTACTCCATACTGTATCTTGTGAACACACTGCATCTAATTGCTTTGTGATTATTACTATGAAATTCAACTGAAGCAGTATGTGTTTAATAAAAGACTCTGCACAGTCTATTCCTGATGGATTTAGGGGCTATCTTCATCTTTTATACTTTTTTACAAATAGTAAAACGGTTATATTCTGCAGATTGGTACTTCATTTGCAGTTCAGTGAGTCATCTCACTTTGCTAGTGAGAAATGCTGACATGGTAAAGAAACAAAACTCAAATGTGGCCATTTTAGATCTGTTGTTGTCTTCATTGCTTTTTCCAGTGTATCCCTGTTTCCATTAATATAATCTTTGATAATTAATAATACAAGTCTGGGAGACATTCTTCCAGCCAAAAGCAACAATCTGGCTTCTAGCCTAAACCAACAGGGGGAAAAATGGTACAGATCATTTGCCAGACAGAGCCCCCAGATGGAGCTAACGTACAGTTTCAGGACTGCAGGGAAGAAGGGAGAGCCACACATGCAAAAGAGAGAAGAAAAACACAGTCATGTGTAAGAAACTTTTGCAAGGAAAAAATAAAGCAATTAGATTTTTGCAACACTTACCACTCTCGTTCTTTTCAATTACATCCACTACTTCTCCCACTTTCAGGCTGATTTCAGAGTTCTCCTGTTTCTCGTAATTGGCTACCACCACATATTGCTCCAGCACCATGGGATCTGAATTGTCGGCTCCTGGGGACGGGAAAAAGCAAGCCGTCAGCCAGCTTCCAGCCATGGCTCCCCGCGAGCGACCACCGGGCTCCCGACACGCCATAGGCCAACTCGTCAGCGTACCCCAGCCAATCAGAATGGAACCTAGGCTCAATGCATATTCCCAGGCGTCTGGCCATATAGCTCAATTGTCCTCCAGCCCCCACTGCAGCACAGAGGTTCATTTGAAAAGTAAGAAAAAAACAAATTCCTCTCCCCAAAAATGAGAATGAATTTGAAAAAAAATGTCTTCCATACTAACAGTCTTCTATTAGGGAATTTAGCTTGACAAACAAGACTTCCACAGTGTTGTCTGCAAAGCTGAAAAGGAGAGAGCAGCCGTCGGCTGAGGATGGGACCAGGGAATGGATATGGGGGGGAAAAAAGAAAAACACTCTGCAAAAGATCTCTGCTACGCTCCAACTCTGGGTAAGCAAGTAGGGGGTTGTGAACGCCAATCATAAGCCTATCCTACAGTCCTTAAATAGAAACATATGGGTGGGATGGAGCTGAAGAGGGAGGAGGGAGGGCCTCTGTTTATATGAAACACAAGAGGGAAGCACTTAGGTTAGGCTTCTTGGTAAAAAGGGTTTTACTTTCTACTTTGCCTTTGATTACTTTCTAAGCTTATTTCTTGCTTACAGCAATGGTTCACTAAATAAGAGCTAAAGAGGTACATTATTTATGTTTTACATAAAGTCTGGACCTCAGCCGAAACCAAAAGCAGGCTGAAGAAAAGCCTTGAAGGTGTCAGCCTTCTCAGTATTTTCAGATCTAAAGTTTATATCTACTTTGTAGATAAGCAAAATATTAAACCTTTCCATTGGCATAAATAATTAAAATATTTTACTTAAAACATGCAACAACCAATTCTCTGTGGAAAATCAGTGCTGTCTCGAACTTTTTAGTACAATTATTTTTATATAGAAGACACTTTCAGACAAAGAAAATTTCAAAATGAGTGGTTAGCAAGAGTGCACATTTACAGTCCTGGGTAAGGTACAACAAGTTTAGTCCTGCATTTAGAAACAGACGTAGAAGAAAATGTAACAACATGCAGGCAGAAAACCACACTAAACTGAATGTTGACAGGTTAGAATAATGCTACAGGCAAACAGAATGACATAACATCTGGGGTGCTTGAATTAATTCTCTCACTGTGGACAGAATCACCTGAGTAAATCCCTTAGTCTGCCTATATCACAATTGCATATATACATTTACATATTTTTAAAAAAGATACATTTATATCACTATTTAAGATGGCAATAAAGGATTTGCCAAATAACCTTTCTACCATTCAGAATATCTTATTATTGTGTATTACCAAAATCTTGTTTGAAAAGAATAGCAGTTATCTTTCTTATTTTATAGTAAAACAGTATAAAAAAAAGTAAAAAAAAATAGTATTAAAGCATTTTTGCATGAGCAGAAACAACAAAGCAAACACCCACATTCTCAAAACACAAAAATGATTTCCTCATAACCCGAGAAAACGTCTTTCTGCCAAGTACAAAAAATTTCAAATGATGTTGTACTACGTTTAATTTTGGTGAGGAATAGATTCTCTGTGGAGTTAGTATGTTCGCCCTGTACTTCTGTGGGTTTTCTTATGGGACTCAGTTTTCCATCCACAATACTAAGAAATGTTGTCAAGGTAAACTGCCTTCATGTTCAGATTCTTGTGCACATATAAAAATAGTCTAATGTCCTATATGGGATCAATTCTACCCTTACACCTGTAGCTGCTAATGAAGGCTCTGGTTTCCTGTAACCCTGACTGGGAGAGGGATTTTTTTTAAAAATGATAGATCACACCATAAATATGTGCTTTATGGAGAATTACACTGCTGGATAACTCATTAGATTTTTGATTTCTCCATGAAGAAGTGACTTTAATTTGTGCTCCAAAGTTTTTGTTAAAATTGTTTTTGTTACATTTACAAAGAATACATTCATTTAGTTAGCAGATGCTTTCATTGAAAATGATCTAGAGTGCATTTTATCTACAGTAAAATTTAAAACAATTAATAATAATAATAATTCATTACATTTATAAATTAGTGAGATAACAAAGAGGTTTAGGCTTGCAAATGAAGACAACACAAAATTTATAAATGTTCGATTCCAATTTGGGTTGTAAGGAGCTGGTGCCTGTTTCTGCAACATTTGATAAATATAAGTGCACCACAAATTAAATTGATTGATCCTCTGGTAAACAACACAATTTCAATAATGCAATTAGTCCCTTGATGGAGCAAACCAAGAGGGATACTCTGGGAAGAAAAATAAAAATGTGCAAATATGGGAGAAATGTTCAAACTCTCAACAAAGCATACCTGGATTCAGAATTCAAACCCTAGCACAAAAATTACAAGACAAAAATCACAAAAACAGAGAAAGACCAAAAAGTAAAATGTTATGCTGCAGAAACTCAAAGGTAGAAAAAACGGGTCTTTAGTCTTGTTTGAAAACTGGACACAAATTAATTTGTTTAAATCATGGTCACATCATCACAGATCCAAAAATGGACAGCAAAAACGTGCCTAGTTGTTATAATGTGTATAGCAATACAATGTCAAACAGTGTAATGGATGGCACACATGGACTGGCATCCCACCTGGTCTTGAACAAAGATTCCTACCCATCTGAGAGGCCAATGGAATGGAAGGACGAGGGTAGTTGAGTATGGCTGAACATTTCCTCCCTTAGTACACCAGATGGCAGTATCCCTGGGTTGGGATTCTCACACAGATACCCATAGGGATATATAGTCCTGTGGGACAGCCCTGCTGGGCTCCATGGGGGCTGCCAGGGGGAGCTGCTGGGATTCATAGTCCCTTCTTCATGGGACTTCTGAAGTGCTTCCAACTTACTATGCCCTAGCACCGGAAGTACTCTCCAGGTCTTAGGAGCCGCCTGATCACAGCCAGGTGAGCCAGGGTCCCATGGAAGGTGACAAATCTCAGAAGGGTGGAAGATGAAGAAAAACAATTGGCTTGAAAATTGCAAAAGCCTTTGCAAGGCATTTGAATGCAAATAAACCCTTTCATTATATCTGGACAGAAAGATATGGAAGAAGATGATCCACTGTGGCAACCCCTAACGGGAGCAGCCGAAAGAAGAAGAAGGTTATATCTGGACATGTTTCTATACAATTGTGCCTGGGGTTTGGAGTGTTGCAATGACCCCTAGAGATCATAATAGATGCAAAGAGATGCAAGAGGTCTGTCTGCCGCAAATTTTAGGTATACAGTAGTCAGGGCAGCAATTAAGAGCACAAAGTAAGCTTACCCTGGCCTTGATGCACAGAAAATCATAAAACTGCCAGAAGCTAACTGTATACACTGATTGACACATCTCACTTTGGTCTGGAACTGATAAAGAAACTCTAGTCTCCTCATCCAGTTCTGCTTTTTTGTTTGCAGTTAGAGACGGCCATGTGGAGCTGGAAAGTTGGGTGTAAGCAATATGCTCAGGATCATACAATGAGTCAAGAATGGTACTTCAACTTGCAGCTAAGATGTTTAACACTCAGGCTACTAGCCTAGGGACCAGGTATATGCAACATTGGAAATGCTTCTGTCTAGTACAAACTCAACAAGGAGTTGTTTCCCAGTAAGAAATTTATCTATGGTTCTAATACATTGTATCAAGTTTTAAGTCTTGACAGTGGCAGATGCTTACATTGGCAATATCTGACACTGCCAGCTTTCCAACACCATCTCTTTTTTTGTGGTATGGAAATAAACTATTTCAACCAAGCTCATCTACCCAAACCAAATAATAAAACTGTTCCAGACACAGAAGGCAGATAATAGCACCCTAAGGATGTGAGCTAATTGGATAAAGCAGAAGTTTAAATTTTTTATTTAAATAAAGGTTTGGTTGGAAGCTTGCAGGGCTCACAATTCAATGGCACGTCTGTGGAATATACTTAAGAGCGTTTTCAAAATTTTGGCATAGAAGACCAATTTGTCATATTCTATTCCAGGTATATTTTCTACCTTGAAAAAATAGTGTATTCCCTTTATTATATTTCTACAGTGGATTAATCGCTCATAAGCAATAAAAGCCTTCTACACAAGAAGCAAAATAATTGTGATAGATTTTAAAGTCAACAACTGCTTAAAGAATATAATATATGTAATGTTAATAATGAGGTAAACTTTAAGCAGTTTTGCAGCAAACCAGCTGTCATAAGCAAGCACTTAAAAAACATAATCTCCCTTACTTCCTTTCTTCATAAAATGAATATTTGTATTTCAGCACTGCATGTTCCAGCATTATCATCATACAATATTTTAAATCTAGTTTTCCACAAACTATCAACTTCTGTCACACCAAGTGTTATTTAACTATGGAAACTTCATTTATTCCTATTGGGGATTTAATTTTCCACTGATCCACCAATGTACAACAGATGCCATTTAATGTTCACCAAGACCAGCTCAATAACAGCAATTGAAACGTTCTAACTCAGCTGTTTTTTTAACTACAAAAAAAAAATTAGGACATATTATAAAAAGGCAAACAGGTACCAAAAACGTAAGAACTAAAGGACTTAATACAATAAAGGTAAACAGGTACTAAAAAAGTAAGAAAAAAAGGACTGCATATGTATGAAATTATTCTGACTTAAAAATAGCTGGCATGCAGCCAGGCACTTTTTCATTACCTGATTCAACCAATTCATAAATATAAAAAGTACAGTAAAATAGCAGACCATTTTTCTCATCATTCGTCTCTATAATGACAATGAGGCAATTTCACATTTTGGATGACTTGTACAAGACACAGACAAGGTTAAACTTCTTAACTGGTATAGCATATGCCATACTGCAACCATAACAATATACTTTCAGCATTTCCAGGGATAGATACGATCTACACTAATCTAACATTTCAATTTCCTTTTTTCAAGTCAAGTTCTGCAAGCTACTATACAGTACTATATTATGGATGCTGAAATAAGTATTTAGGCCATTACTTACTGTATAATTGATTTTTCCTATGGTAGGCATACTGATTCCTATAGTAATAAAGAAACCTAGAATTTTTTTTTTTTACAATGCATTTATGCGGGTGGCACAATGGCACAGTACTAGCGCTACTGCCTTGCAGTAAGGAGACCCAGGTTCACTTCCTAGGTCCTCTCTGCGTGGAGTTTGCATGTTCTCCCCGTGTCTGCATGGGTTTCCTCCGGGTGCTCCGGTTTCCTCCCACAGTCCAAAGACATGCAGGTTAGGTACATTGGCGATCCTAAAATTGTGCATGTGTGTGTGTCCTGCGGTGGGCTAGCGCCCTGCCCAGGGTTTGTTTCCTGCCTTGCACCCTGTGTTGGCTGGGATTGGCTCCAGCAGACCCTTGTGACCCTGTAGTTAGGATAAAGCAGGTTGGATGATGGCTGGATTTTATTTATGCAGAAATTCCAAGTTTTTCAAAATAAATTTATGACTTATCAGAGCATAGACTAGTCTTACTAGAATGCTTTTGTCTTTTGGCAATTAGTTTAGCTTCAGAAAATAATCAACCAAAAGTAGCATTTACTCTTCAGTCTTTATACTATTGTGTACTTGTTTTTAAATGGTAACATGATGTATTGCAGCTATGAGTATGAAGCTAATTGATTTTACTTTAGACGGTTTCAACTGAACGTATTAACTTTCTTAAATAACAGCTCAGCTGACAAAGCAGCAGTACTCTATAGTGCAAACAATGTAGGTTCACCCATTTGGCCTTGAAGCAGGCAGTGTACTGGCCTATTTGGTACCTTGTCAGATGGTCAGTTATACTTATTTTTTTGCATTTTATCAAGCCAAATACATAAATTTTTGCATTATATTCATATTGTTATTGGCACTCATGGCTAAATGTAACCACACAAGCCAGTGTTTTACCCAGCAAACCACATGGTAATCAGTGAGTATGTCTGTCATTTACATATGTAATCACACCCAATGCCAAAATATTATTTTTAAATTACTTTTTAGCCAATGCCAGTATGATGCATAGTTAATTGTGCATCTCTACTACTATATAAAATTATTTGGATAATTTCAGCTGCTGTTCAAAGATATTTCCTGAAGCAAATTTTACAGACTATTTGTATCTCTCACAATAATGAAAACAAAATGATGGAACAAAAGATAATTAAACAAAGCACAAAATTGACTGGTTAATCTAGGATGTCTGAGAAGTGCTTAAAGAGATACAGAGAGAGTCAATCACACCAGCATCAGATCAAAGGCGGGAAACAACTCTGTACATTGTGCTAGCCCACTAATTGTAGAGCACACTCACATACATATCTGAACTCATCCACAGAAGACCAGTCCAGAATCCACAATAAACCAACAAGCATGTCTTTGGGAGATGGTAGAAAACCTAGACATTCATGGAAAACACCAAGGAGGGAATAAGTAAACACATGCAGACAGTGACAGGGCAGGGATATGAAACAAAGATTTTAGGCTAGGGTGGAATATGAAACAAAGATTTTGGGCTATATTTGTAAATAAAAATCACAGTGAACATTGTAAGGAGGAAGAAAGTAATAATGCACTTGCTTGAAATTTAAGTTGTTGAGACTTTAGATACTCATCGACTAACTGTCCTGGGTAGCATTCCAATGGCCAGTGTCTACAGAGTAGCTATAGCTATACCTGGCAATATGTACAGTACTGTCACAATATCAGATGTCTCTATCAAGAGTGCAAATGCAGTCAATTCAGGCTCAAGAGTTTTGTATTGATTGTGGCAAGCTGGAAAATGAACTATAATATTAGGCTTTTAAGTCTCCGTGCTCTTGCTACTTAACCACTTATCTGGAAACTGATCCTTCAACATATGGCAAGTTTCAGAAAGGATACTCCTTGCATGATGAGGCACCTCACCCAATATCAGAGACAAGTCATGTATTTTTCTTTTTGTTTTAGTGACGACATATACAGTCACACAGCTGGAAAGAAACCAATGGAGTTACAAAATACAATAATAAAATGATCCAACCTAATTCACTGCAGCTGTAATCTCTTACTGTCTTTCAAGTGACCACTGTAAAAACTGCTAGCTTTGGTAATGTATAGAAATGTTGTTAAACTCTTCCCTGTTGTGATAAATATTACAAAAATAGTACAATTGACCAAAGGTTTATAACTCTTAAGTGTCTTCTTTTTTTCCACAAAACTGAACACTACAAGTCTGAAGGTATATGGAGATAAAAATCTAACTGCTTTGTACTGACACATGACATAAAAAACACACCAGTAACTAAAGTAGTAGTGTACCCAGTAGACAGCTGCTTGAAATGTGTTGTTCTTGTTGCTTGTTTAAGTTCCAGAGGACTGATACCTACCCATGTCACATATTTGTGCAGCAGCTCGCTGTATTAAAAAAAAAAATAAAATGTGTTCCTGCTAATACTCTTACTAGCTTACTGCATTTCTCAGAGATGCTAGCAAAACAGAATTAAAGTATTTTCAAACAAGCTTTTGATTATTTTCTGTAATAAAAATGAAAGCTGCTATATAAAAATGTAATCTCTTAATTTAAAACATACTGCATCATTAATTTCTTTGTTTCAGTGAATACAAATCACTTAGATAATCAGCAACAAGAGCCATATGTTCCAAAAACAGGTACATGATACTACTTTTATTCTAATGTTTTTTCACTACATTAAAAAAACTTTTTAGTATTTTAAAAAATTAGCTGCACACCAAAGTGTGAAGAATATTTGTTGTGGCTTTTAATACTTTCATGACTAGGGTCTGCAAATTATTAATAAATTCCTAGAACACAAATCTAACGTAATGAAAGGAAATACAATCCTAAGATTTATAGTTGAAGTTTCAAACATATGAGCATGTCAAAGAGTGTGCAACTGCTTTGGAATGCACTCTGTGATAGTGTTTTACTATAAAATACACTATATAAAATGTACAGTGACTGACTAAATAAAAATTAGAAA
This sequence comes from Polypterus senegalus, assembly GCF_016835505.1. NCBI lineage: Eukaryota > Metazoa > Chordata > Cladistia > Polypteriformes > Polypteridae > Polypterus > Polypterus senegalus. The sequence continues at coordinate 296,594,787 of NC_053154.1, forward strand.
TTCTTTCAAGATTGTCATTCTTCTAAGTAAATGCTTTAAAATGAACTACATGTATTTTACAATTTATTATTTACAGCAATGCTCCTGTAGGAAGGAACAAAGTGCTAAAAAATGTTTGTTTAATTTTTTACCCAATTTTAATTTTAGGTTAATAAATATATATATATATATATATCAAGGGAATGTTTTATATTCAAGCATGGACAGATCAGAACAGAGGACAGATACTTGTGGTGGACAGACCCACACCACATTCTTACATTATAGACTGAACTGCTCTACATCTCTCCTTTTCTCCAATCAGTGAGTAGAAACTAAATTTATATTAAAAAGAAAATAAAGTCCTTTTCTTAATAAAATCCCAGTGTCACTCCTGTCTCATGGGGACTGAAAAAGAAAAAAAAATAAATTTGACACTAAAAAGTTTGTGGTGTCTCATCCTCCCTCCTTTAGGACAACAGAGATAGTGGAAGAAAAGGATTTTTGTTTCTGTTGAGATCTGTTTTCTATTATCCTCTGACATCATAGGAATGAAAGTTTCATTTACAGCCCAGTGTGGTAACAGAGGCTGTTATCCCAACAACTGTTCCTGGTATCACATGACAAAAACACGAGCCTTCAGTATTCAGTGAGATATGGCAAGCTACATTACAGAATAACACCACCAAGTGAGACATAATAAGCCTTTATGGGGTGAAAACTTTTGTAGGGTAAAGCAGAAATTATGACAATCAGTGTGACAATATTGCAGACAAAGTTTAAGTTTACAGCCATTTCTGCACTTACTATTCATACCTAACTTGTATAATGAAATGTCATAACATAAATACCATTACTGTTACACACAAAATATCATTGAGAAATCATATCAATTTAAAACGATTAAGTATATAAAACCTTCGCTTACAGTTTTATTGCATGAACTATTGAAGGTGTCTAATTATTCTATTAAATCTTATCATGAGTACTGGACATATAACAAAAAGGACATAGCAGGACAACAGAATATGAAGACACAAGCTGCCTGGGTGATGATAAGATGGCTGGCTATGACTGACGAGAGGAGATTGAACAAGCTGAATCATTTTAGTTTAAGCAAACATAAATTCAAAAGTAACATCATTGAGGTTTTTACATTTACTATGAGAGTTAGTAGAGTGGAAGCTAGCTGTTACTTTAAAATCCATTCTACAACAAGACTGCAGGGAGTGATGTTAATGCAAAATTTAAGATGTCTAGTGGTTCTGTCAAAAGTAGAATTTTGGAGAACTTCAAAGTCTTGACAAGACTTTAGAAGAGTTAAATGAACAAGAAACAGGGCCAAATTGTCTGTTTTCCCTAAAAATAATCATTTTTATTTCTTTGTATTTTTTTCACTTTGTCTTTTCTAGATTGATTTTGAAGCAAATTGTTGTATGTGTTATGTCATAATTATTTGTGTGATTGAGAAGTATACTGTTGTAACGTTCTGTTCTATTAAAACAAAATCACACTGAAACATAGCATGTCTCGATTCTGCTCAGTCACATCTTTACTGTGTTGAGTATATACTGTCCTTCTATTACTATCCATTTGCTAAGTTCTGCAGCTAATGTAGTTACTGCCCACGCTGTTCTTATTCTTTCCATCCATGAAAACCCATTTGAGCTGGAAGCCCAAAGCACTGTCAAAATGGAATAACAAAAAACTCTGACTTCACATGTAATTTACACTGTTAACTCTCCTGGATTCCAAAATACATCCACACACCACTCAATGTAGCTTGATTTTATCAAATCAACAAACAAAATATGTGCAATCCTATCTGAGAATCAATTTATCCATCCTATGGGCATAAACACATTAAGCAACATGCATTCAAGGGCAACATCTCTCTGTTTTAAATGATAAAAATGAAACTCTAACACATAACCTTATTGCTGCTTATACTTCTGTAGTAACGGAGAGGGTTTGTGCACCCTAGGAATGACTGCAACTATGTTCTCAAGATATGGATTTGTCTCAGATGACTAAGTTGATGGGACAGTATATGAGATAAGGTTTAAAACAAAGACAGATTTCCCACTGCTCCCCACAAAAGATAAGATCATGTTTGTAATGCTGGGTGTAGTACTAGGGTGTTGTACCATATTAGCCATTATGAATGTAGAGAAAAGCCAAGCAAAATGACACCTTTTATTGGCTAACTAAAAAGATTACAATATGCAAGCTTTCGAGGCAACTCAGGCCCCTTCTTCAGGCAAGATGTAATGAAATCCATCATAAGGCAAACACTAACCCTGATTTAGGGATAGATTTTAAATACTAATTAGATTAACATTTACTTCTTTAGAATACAGAAGCAGATTTGTATACCTAGAAAAAAAACCTTTGGGAATATATGAAGCTGGGAAGGAAATCCAGGACCCTGGAGATGTGGCAGAGTGTTAAGTACCATTAATGGTGGAGATGCTTAATATTACCAGAAATCACCTCAGACTTCTGTCCAGGACTGTAAGAAAACAAACCACTTGAACATTTCTTAGTAAATATCAGGTTTAATAAATGGATGAAGCAACTGATGGAACATTTTGTTACAAAAAGTTTGGTTATCCCAAGGTAGAATATATTGGGTGGTCCAGATCTAATTATGCAATTTTCATTACGCTATAACTTATTCAGTTTATTACATAGAAAATCACCCGAAAAATCCCAGACCATCGAGAAATATGCAAACTGAGGACATGAAGAATTGTCTTTGAGCCAAACTGGAATATTCCCCGCATGTTCACTGTTAAGGCTTAAAAAGAAAAAAAAATAACAGCCTTGATAAGATAAATTTAGGAAAAGTTTTAACAATTTCATCCACAGATTTTACAATCCTACAAATAAGAAACATAACACTAACATACAAGTATGTTGAAATGAAAGTTAAACACTTTTAATGAAGTGCAACAAAAAAGTGCAATAAACAAAACAGGGTGGCATATGCAAATGAGACAGCAAGCCGCATAGTAATGACAATACCATGCAATCTACCACCAGCACAACGCATGCAATTATGGAGATACCTCAAGTACCTTTCTTTGGACTGTCTGACAGACTGTACATCCATACTGCAGGTCCCATCAGAAGCAAAAAGGGAACAAAATCAACAGACAATGAGGAGGATATTTAAAAATTAGTTACCAAAACTAAAGCTATAAAAGTAAAATAATGTATACAGAAAGTAGTAATAGAAAAACAATTGAAGATAATTGTTTATTCAATCCATGGATTAAGCAAAAAAGTACTTCTGACATCAATTTTTAAAAGTGTAATCTCTTGGCAATTTTAATTCTAAACTGTTCTTTATAACCGTATAACCTAGAAAATGTTTCAAACTCAATTTACTATTTGACTTTTGAAACTGCTTCAACGTGAAAAAGATGAAATCACAGGTATATCATATTTTTAAAAGGGGGAAGATACAGAAATGAGTTACCAGACAAAACTTAAAAGCCAAATCACCATTACATTTTTAGGGAACTATATTTTAAAGGGCTTTGAACATATAGATTCTAGAAAATTCATAGGTTGACCGACCCAAGAAATCAGTGGGGTTAACTGCTTCACCAATATTAGGGTGACACAGTGATCTTCCTGGTCAATAATGTTTCCATCCTGTAGTTAAAGGTAGGGATGGAGATGTGAATGAAACTTATACAAAAAGACTGCATTGATCAAAACCTCTAAAGAAAAACAGGCTTATGAGTAGTTGTAAACCAAGCGCTATATTGTGTCTTCCAGAGCAATACATTTCTTACACAATGCAACAGAATCACAAAGATGCATTTATGACTAACATAATTATGGGAAGTTGAAAAAGCATTGGATACAATGAATCAAAGGATCCAGAGAAGTACATGACTGCATATTTTCCCAACAGTAGTATAAAGCACATTTTCACATGAGAAGCACTGTCTACTGTTCATTTTAGTCTTATTTAACTGTGGCCTTTTGATGGCTGAAAATATAATAGCATGGAAATACAAATTGGTGGTAACATAAGTGCATATAAAATTACACAAACAATTGGAATATTATTCAGTTCATCAAGCTTGTTTGATTAGTTAATAGATAACCATTTGCTTTAGGCACATGACTTGGTACATATTTGCATGTCACTTTGTGCAAAAAAGTGCTTTCTGACTTCATACTAAATGCAGCCCAATAACAAAACTTTATTAATTTTCTCCTCAGCTCAGATGAATAATAGCTCTCTTATTTCAAATCTTGTTCAGTTTCCAAACATTTAAATTTCAGCAAATTGGATTTTAAAGCAAGAATTTATGTGAACATGGTGACAACATACCTGCTCTAACAGCAGAGAGGGTAAACTCAGTGCCTTAAGCTGGAAACCTTATACATTATTATTTACATTCTACTCTTCTATCAAATATTTATAAATGTGTCTTATTGAGGTAACTGCTCCGTTTTTTTGTAATAGATCAAGTTGATGTGAATGATGTTACCATCTTCCATGCACCCAGTTATCTGTCCATCCAGTACTGTCTTCCTTTCAGCAACCTGAGAGATTACTAGGTCACCCTAATACTGGTCAAAATCAAGTCAAGTAAATACTGTACAGTCTTCTGGTTCTAATACTAAACAAATACCTTCTGATATTTGGGAATAAAGGTGTAGAAAAGAGAATAATGCAGACTTTTACTAAGATAAAAACCTCTTGGACCAAGTTTGCCCAAGCATACTCTAACCATAAGTAGACTGGATTTAAATGTTGTAAAACAGCGTTCTAACAACTGTACTATCTTGTATTTTGACGATACTTGCCAAATTAAAAAATTATAATATTAGGATACATGTCTTGTAAGTCTAATACTTGGAACAATTTATAAATATAAGCTCAACTGGTGCTCCAAACTGGATCCTTGAATGGTCTGTGGTGTAAATAGCTGACAATAAGTTAAGCTGCTTATAAACATATAAAAGGAATTGCACTTAGGCACCTGCACAATATTCTGGTTTTCTTTTTCTTTTTCACGGAGTCCAATATATGAAATAAACATAAAAGAATAACAGAAGCCTTTTCACTTGAAATATTTGAACTTGCATGCCTGCAGGAACCGATAGTGTCATTTCAGGCTGAATTCGGAAACCAAATGTTATCTGTCCAAATGCATCAGGACAGAGGCTGCATAAACATTCTCATTCACAAAAAAAAGTTTCTGTTCACCAGAATTAGAAAAAATGGTCAATCCTCATCATTTTAGAAGCCCATGACATTGCATTTAGAAGATTATGTCAGTTGTGCTAATAATGTAGACCATTTATACCATTAGTGAATTAATATTAGAAAAACACACACACACCCCCTAACAATGTTGTCAAACTAGCAAAACTAAGAACTACTCACAGAAAAATCCTAGGAAGCCTAGTAAAAGGTGTTGCAACTTTATACTCAAAAAACACAAAGACATGTTAGGGAATGAAGAAATATTCTTTATTAAAACTATAAACAAATACTTGCAATTAAAAACAAATCAATAAATTATTTCAAGATTCCCGAAATTCCGACAAAGGCCAAAAACAGCTTTTCCTGTTTTAGAGAAGGCAATAGCCATTAACAAACTCCCCAGTTTTAGGGCCAACATCCAGATTCAACATCTGAATGCCATTAGTCAGTTACTCAGTACTCAAGCCTTTTTGTAATTCCTTCCAGACTTACTCTTTTTCTAACAACCAAGACATTCTATAGTGTGCTGCTTTTGTTTTCTTTTCCTTGTTTAACTTCCTTGATGCCCATTCCAGGGTACCTTCACACTAGAAATACACAGAAGACTGTGATTTGATTCTTCTGTTAGTATTACAACACCTTTCCTTATAGAATGTCTCATTCCAACGCAAAGATGGGCTAAATGTTAAAGTGTCACTTCTTATTCATACTTGTGTTATTTTTAGCAGCACCTGTCTGATTACTGGTCATAATCTAATACTCGCTGCGAGTGTTTTATTTTTTTTGGAGGAAATGCCAGAGAAAATGAGATTTATAATGGCGGGGTATAATGACAGACTTTTCTTCCACTGGAACTAGATGACAACTGAATGGAAAGAGCCTTATCTTAATCTATCCTGGAAACTAGCAAATACTTCCAGAAAAGCAATATGGTGCTTGGTCCTAAATCAGAGCATCTGAATTTTGTTCAAATTAGGTACAATAAATTATAATGTGATACAAGAAACCTTTATCTTTTCAGATGTGAGACTCCAGACTGATATATTTGACATCTGGCACAGCAGTCATGGTAGCTGCTGCATTATATCATTAATCTGACTTATGAGGCTTCAACAAACATAAGATTAATAAATAATTTATTAACTATGTGTATAAAAGAAGATAAAGATTCCAAAGAACTACAAAAAGGATATCAAAATTGAAATTGCAAGCAATTAACTGCAATAGGTTTAAAAAAGGACCAAGTTAGACTGGAATATCCATCCATCCATTTTCCAGCCCGCTGAATCCAAACACAGGATCACGGGGGTCTGCTGGAGCCAATCCCAGCCAACACAGGGCACAAGGCAGGAACCAATCCTGGGCAGGGTGCCAACCCACCGCAGTAGACTGGAATATGAATAAGATAACATCAATAAGTAGTGTGGTTAACAGCAGTTTTAGGGACTTTCAAAATCAAAAGCCTTTTTTTGCAAGAAGTGAATGGAGATTGACGAGATATGTGGAGATGAATGGCTTGTAACTGTAGTTGTTCTAATAACCTAAAAATTAACAATCCAATAGTTCTGCAAAATACAACACCTTCACCTTTATAATGCTGGAAAAGTATCTTTCAGCCAAACATAGCAAAATAAGCAAACCAAGAAAAGTAACTGTACAAAAGCTTAAAAGATAAAAAGCACTGTAGCCAGAGTTTTTATATTCCTCCAAGAAGTACAACATTTACACAAGTACAGGATTTTAACTATTTTTAACCTTATTTGCTGTATCAGAAATGTGAGTAGACATTTTTTTCATGTTTACACTGATCTTGGTTAGTTCATTTTAAGGCAGGAAAAGGTACAAAAGAGGTATTAAATCAGCATGGAATGCCAGTTAAAAGTAGCATGCAATTATCTACCTCCCCCCACACACACACACACACGATAGGTAGCCCATTTAACTTGTAAAAGAGGAAACCAGAACACATTTTAAAAAAAGCACTGTGGACATAATGAGAGAATGCAAATTTCACATAAATATTATTTGCTTATCTACCCATTTTAAAGCAATACTCCACCAAATTTTTTTTTTTTTATGTTACTTGATCCCATGTATTTTTTATTAGCAATGGGAACAAAAAAATTAGTTCTATGTTTCCATGAAGAATCAGGGAAAACAATTTATGATATAATGGAATGTAATGGTGATCTGTTTTGTCCAATGGCAAACAATGTGAAAAATATCCATGAAAAAAGGAAAAAAAAAAATCACACATAACTCATTTGAGTGTCTATTATTTACTTGTATGCTCAAATGTTCAAAATGCACATTGAATTGAAAGCAGGACTAATGAATGAGGTAGAGAGGCATTTTTCCTGTTTATCTTGTACACTGAGATTTCCAGAAGTATTAATTAATAATATTTTAGCAAAAACATTTTGAACATACAAATGGATAACAAACATAAATAATTGAATGAGTTACTAGCAATTTCTTTTGCTATTTTCCATAGATGTTTTCACATTGTTTCCCATTGGATAGAACAAGTCACCATTACATTCCGAAACTTTTTTCTCATTCTGCATGAAAACATGACATTGCAAATATTTCTCTGCCATCACTAATAACTACATAGTGTAAGTAATGTGTAATTTTTTTGGATTGAGTATTCTTTTATTGTCATCCATAAACTTAACCAACTAGCTACATTTTTAAACACATCATTTACATAAAATAAGATGACCATTACTGATCCCAGATTGCTCATACTTTTAACATTAGCTATCTCAAAAAAAAAAGTTCTTGCACTATTCTTTAAAAATGCATGGTAAAGCCCTTAATGTATTGTAAATGTACATTAAATGACCAGGAAATGTGGAGCATTTAATACTTCCATGAAAGTAAATGTGACTGAAAGAACTGTTTCAAGACATTGCAGGATACATGCTTTATTAATATTACTTAAGTAAAATGATCAATATTGCCTTTGCCTGTATCCAAAGTTAATCAGTCTTTACTATGATCCTGGATTGTCACATGTAGGTGAAACATAACTACAATACCAGTTGCAAGAAGCAGAGTTCAGAGTGGCTCAGGCTGAGCTGTAAACACCCGAGTGTGACCTATAAGCTTAGACTGTTATGGGCAAATTCTTATAAAAACATGAACAAGCTGAAGACAACCACCATGCTTTGGCACACTATAGAGCCAGCACAGCAAGTCATCTGCTTTAGACTGAAATATCCTTGTTCTAAAAAATAGATGAATTGATAACATCATACAGAGCAAAGAGGCTACTTGAGTTAGATCAGACTAATGAAATGTTATTAGTAAAAAGTATTTTAAGTTCTGAATCAACTAGCTATGGGAGTGTTACACTATACAAAAGTCAGCAAGGGAAACCCATTTATAAGCCTAACTTTTGTTGAATTATTTATTCATGTATCCCATCCATCCATCCATCCATTAGCCCACCCACTAATTCCTAACTACAGGGTCAAGGGGGTCTGCTTGAGCCAATCCCAGCCAACACAGGGTGCAATGCAGGAATCAAACCCCGGGCAGGACACTCAAACACACACACACCCACACTAGGGACAATTTAGGATCGCCAGTGCACCTAACCTGCATGTCTTTGGACTGAGGGAGGAAACCGGAGCACCCGGAGGAAACCCACGCAGACACGGGGAGAACATGCAAACTCCACACAGGGAGGACCCAGAAAGCGAACCCGGGTCTCTTAACTGCAAGGCAGCAGCGCTAGCAGTGCACCACCATGCCGCCCTACTCATGTATTATTTTATAAATTCAAAATAAAGCTAACTTAAAGCATATCAAATGCATCAAAGAAAATTCAGAAATGAAACAAATGATTACTCCATCTATACTGTGTCTAAATGTATTTTAACTGCCAAAAGTCTAAACAAGGTGGTTAGAACAAAAAAATCACATTTTTATCATAAAAAGTATAAATTCACTCAAAACTTGACATCCTGTGAACCAAAGGAGGTGGTTTACATTAATGAAAACATATTAGAGCAAAGATTAAGTATTTGTGTAAGTTATGTGTGGGCACAGCATATTGTGAGGATGGCACTTAGCTACATAATTTAAACAAAATGTAAGGGAGAGAAAGAATGTGGGATGTCCTTACCAAGCAGGACGACATGACAACAGATTCTAGGCTGATGATGAGCTCTATGTGAGCAATAATTCCTTAAGCTGATAGTGGGCAGCAATGTTGTTCTGCTAAAACAGTAAAGGTTCTGCAGGGGCTTCTAGGACCATCTCATTTGCTGAAGTCTTGGTAGGAGCTGAAGTTACCCAAAAGCGCTTTAGGGTAGCTGTGATTGGGACTAAAAGAACTCCCAAGAATAGCCTTATTAGGCATCAATCATATTAGAAGAACTCTGGCAAGTGCTTTCCCAGTGAGACCGGTTTATTAAGGATGAGCAGGGCCGGGGAGGTGGAAATGAACATTACTTCTAATACTTGGAAGATTAGCACTGGTGAATACAGAAGGCCTTGCAAAGGGACATACAATTTTGTTATTTAAGTACTATTTTGTCTTGCTTTATTCCCTCCACTTTTACCATAGCTTGTACATTTTTTCATACAATAAAATTCTTGACATTCTTTTCTAAAATTCACTGGCCTATACTGGTGCCTTTCTGAATAAAAAGTTCAATTTAGCACTCTCTAACTTTGTCACAAAAGGCAAATACAAACAAATAAGATGTGTCACAACAGCTATCACATTTTTATCTTTGGCAAAATACTACAAGTTATCTCATACAAATTAGAACATTAGGACACTAGAACAATCTAGATGAGGACAGTCCATTCAGCCTAACAAAGTTCACCAGTAAAATCCACTTAATTATTTTAAAATAACATGAAGTTTTCAAAGTCCCTAAATACCTACTGCTTGCTAACTTATTCAATGTGTCTGTGGTTCTCTCTGTAAAGAAAAACTCCTTAATGTTTGTGCGAAATATACCCTTAACACATTTCAAACTGTGTCCCCATGTTTTTGATGAACTCATTTTAAAATAACAGTTTCGATACACTATACTAATTTCCTTCATAATTTTAAACATTTCAATCATGTATCCTCTTAATCTTCTTTTGCTTAAACTGAAAAGGTTCAGCTATTTTAACCTTTCCTCATAATTCATCCCCTGAAGCCCTGCAATCAGCCTAATCACTCTTCTCTAGACTTTTTTTTCCACTGTTATGTCATTTTTGTAGCCTGGAGACCAAGCTTGTACAGAGTACTCCAGAAGGAGCCTCTCCAGTGAGTTATTAAGCTCAAGAATAAAATTATTAAGCTCAAGAATAACCCCCTTGAACTTGTACTCTACATATCATGCTATATAATCTAACATTCTGTTAGCCTTCTTAATGGCTTGTGAACAGTGTCCAGCAGTTGATAGCGTCGATCGAACTACGACTACTAAATCCTTCTCATAAGGTGTACTTTTGATTTTCAGACCTCTCGCTGTTTATTCAAACCTAGCATTTGTACTTCCTATGTGTAATACTTATTAAATGTTTTCTGAAAGTCAAGATAAATAATATACATTCCACTTTGATCATATCCTTTTGTTGCTTCCTATGCAGCAACATGACATCCCTCTCCTGAAACCATGCTGACAGTTCAGTAAAACTGCTGTTCTTGCAATGTGTTGCTCAATCTTACATTTACTAATTCCTTCCATTAATTTACATGTGATGTACATTAGCCTTACTGGCCTATAGATGCTTAGATCTGCCCTGCCATCTCTTTTATATAATATTTGCCATTTTCCAGTACTTTGAAATTTCAGTGACTACTGAAAAATATACGTCAAGGGTTTATATATTGTGGCAAATGACCAGGGACCTTGCCCAACCGGGACGCCTGGATCAGGTTAGGACCGGGAAAGGGGCCATATCTTCCCAGGACGCAAGAGGGCAGCCCCCCTCATTTCCATCATGGGCCACGGATACGGAGCTGGAAACCACGTGGGGGTCCGTGGCCCAACCAAGGGGCTGCCTGGATGGTTCCTGAACCCTGGAGGACAGCACTTCTGCCACACCACGAAATGCTGCCGCTCCAGGAACTGTGTACGCCCGGAGTGCTTCCAGGTGCAAGGACAGCACTTCTGCCACACCAGGCACCTGGAGCACATCCGAGGTGTAATAAAAGGGGCCACCTCACTCCCTTCAAGAAGCCAGAGTCGGGGGGAGGAAGACAGAGCTTGCAGGAGAGGATTGGGGGCGGTTGAAGAGAGATAAGACTGAGGAGTCATGAGTGAACTGGTGGAGCCATAATTTGTAAATAAACCTGTGTGTTTCGGACATTGGTGTTGTGTTTGTCTGTGGCCGGGCTAGCTGTTACAATATGTACTTGCTAACCTCCTTAAGAGCTTGAGGATAAATATTATCAGGTCCTGATGATTTGTTTGATTTCAGCCTATTTAATCTATACAGTACTTCTCCCTCTACAATTTCAAAATCACTCAGTATCTTCTTAGTAATCCCTTTTATCATTTGGTAATTATCTACATGTGAAGACCTCAAAAAAATGCACATTTACAGCATCTGATAATTCACTGTCTGTATTTTTAATTCACCTTTACTATTCCTTATACACTTCAGCTCCTCCTTGACTATTCTTTCACTACTAAAATACTGAAATAATTTCTTGGTATATTTTCCTATAATTTCCTTTTAGCCTCCATAATATCCTTCTTAATAGTTGCCCTCATGTCCTCATACACCCTATAACTCACATTGGAGTTATTAATCTTATAAAACTTATACAGCTGTTTTTCATCTTGCATAGCATGGAAAAAAATCTTAATTTGATCATTTTTTTTTTTATAATAGCCAATATCAACATATATCACAATATAAATAAAATCACTAATTCTGTCAAGTTCAACGGTTCCCTTTTACTGCTAAGTGAAATGTGAAGATATCATAAGGTTAATTTTGCTTTAAATCTTATTTATTTTCTGTCAGACTTTGAACATGACAAATGTACAGTAGAATATTATGCAACTCTATTTCAAATAAATAAAATAGGTATATATAACAAACTAAAATCTTAATTCTGACTAGTCAAAAGCTTAATGTGTTACAGGAGAACATAAACTAATTGTTTTGGTCAATTCCCAATAAATAAAATAGCTAAGACAAAATAAAAAAGTCTCAATTCTGACCAATCAGAAGCTTTCACATTTTACAGTATAACACACTAAATTTGTTAGTCAACTCCAAAAAAATAAAATAAAATCTTAATTCTGAAATAAAAATTTTAAATCTAAAACTAAAATCTTAAAGCTTTCAAGTTTTCCAGGGAAACACAAAGTAACACAAGGTAAATTCTTTGGTGAGTTCCAAATAAATAAAGTAGGTATTAATAAAAAATAAAAATCTCAAAAAAAAAACTACCTCAATACTGTATCCTTTTATAGGTATAGATTCAAACTGTTTAAAATGATTGGGAAACAAACCCACAAATAAACAAAAAACATTCTGTATATATCTTAAGTACAAATTCAAGCAGCTTCCAAGGGTAAACAAAGGAGAACATAAACAAAATTGACATATTCACTTAATTTGGTCAGTTTATGCTCTAAGACAGGGGTCTCCAAACTGCGGCCCGCGAGGCCCTCTCAACCGGCCCGCAGAGACTTTTTTATCTCTGGAAAAAAAATACGGAAATTTACGTGTATCCTGCCAAGATCAGCAGCCGCTTATGTGGACGTTACTTTTTTACAGAATTAAAATAGAGGCACACAGTAGTGTGTTATGTTTTTCAACCGATCACTACATTGCAAAACCTTATTCGCTGCTTACTTTTTCTACTTCTGTTCACAGTCAATGAGATAATATAACGCCATCTAGTGGCAGAGTTTTTAAATGGTTTGCTGCTTGTTCAAGATTTGATTATTTTGATCACAGTTTGCCAGTTGCGGTTGACTGCTGCGATGAGGAGGTGTTGGTGTCAATTAGTGTCTAAATGCGAAACATGTTGCACTCTGTTTTATTTAGTGATAATTTCCTTTGCGTAATTACTTACCAGTGTGTATAAAGTATTGGGAATGTCGTTAGTTTAACAAGAATTTTCCGAATATTCTGAAGAGGAAACATTAAAAGCAACAATCTCTCTACCATAAGTGGATATATTTGCAGACTATATTCAGGTAAGTTTAACTTAAGAAATCATAAGAATTTTTAAAAATTGTTTCGGGTCATTTGCAGCTATAATTGCGACGAAATTAGTTCGCATAATCAGGTTTTTTGAGCGATATTGTGTGCAAGATACTTTCAGTTTCACTATTTATTCATGTTGAAGTCACTTTTTTTTAGTGCCCAACGATGGCCGAGAAGAGGAAAAGAAAAATAGACGATGAGTGTCGGCAATTTCAAGAAGAATGGAGTTTGAAATACTTCATCAAATCCAGCGAGAAAGCATTGTGTGTGATTTGCAAAGAAACCGTGGCTGTGATTAAAGAATACAACCTGCGCCATCATCATCGAAGCAAACATCAGGGGAAATATGCATAGTCGGAGGGTAAAGTTTGTGCCGAAAAATTTTCTAAATTACAAAATCAACTCACATCTCAGAGGGCATTGTTTAGTAAATCCTCAAATGAAAATGAATCCTTAACTAAGGCCAGTTATAAAGTTGTCTACATCCTGGCTAAAAGTGGCAAACCGTTTACAGATGGTGAAGTAGTAAAGGAATGTTTGTTGGAGATGGCTGAGGAACTTTGCCCAGAAAAGTCTAAACAATTTAAAAATGTAGCTTTGGGTGCAAATACCATTGCAGGCCGTGTTGCAGACATGGGTGAAAACATTGCGACTCAAATAGCGAAAAATGCAAGCAAGTTTCGCCATTTTTCAATTGCAATGGATGAATCGCTGGACAGCTGTTCCACCTCTCAACTGCTTGTGTTCATTAGAGGTGTGGATGAAGACATGAACATAACACAAGAGCTGGCTTCCCTACATAGCATGTATGGCACTGTTACCGGAGAGCATATATTCAATGACTTGAAAAAAAAATTTGCTGATTATAACTTGGACTGGACTAACCTCAGTTGCCTGACTGTTGATGGAGGAAAGAACATGAGTGGCATAAAGAAAGGCTTGGTTGGACAAGTGAAGCAGATGTGTAATGAGTAAAACATTCCACAACCAATGTTCCTGCACTGTATTATTCACCATCAAGCTTTGTGTGCTAAATATGTGGACATTAGCAGCGTACTGAATCCTGTGGTGAAGATGGTGAATTTAATAAGGTCAGATGGGCTCAACCATAGACAGTTCAGAAACATGTTGAAAGATACTGACACAGAATCGCAAGATTTACCATATTACACAGCAGTAAGATGGCGAAGTTGTGAGAAAGTTATGAGCAGAGTATTTGAATTAAGAAAGGAAATAGGTGACTTCCTGGAAAGTAAAGGCAAGCCACAGCCATTAATATCTGATGAAGAGTGGGTATAGAAATTGGCCTTTGCTGCAGACATAATTAGTCATTTAAATTTTCTGAACCTAAAACTATAAGGAGAGAAAAATCTAGTTTCTGGTCTATACATCCACCTAAAGGCCTTCAGATCTAAACTTGTCTTGTTTTTGGAACAAGTACAGGCCAACAATTTGATGCACTTTCAGCAGTGCAAGATCTTCATGGAAGCAACAGCCGAGTCCCCCACGTCATTTGCATGCGAGATCATCAAAGACCTCCAGCTGCAGTTTCAGGAGTGGTTTTCTGACTTGGATTCAAAGGCAGAAGAAGTGAGACTGTTTCAAAACCCATTTGAAGCAGATGTGGCCAGTTGCCCTGATGAACTGCAGCTGGAGGTCATTGAGTTGCAAGCAAATGATTTCCTTGAAGACAAGTTCAAAGAAGGACTGGTGGGTTTTTACCAGTTTTTGCCCAAGGAAGACTTTCCTAATGTCAAAACTTTTGCATCAAAGGTATCTTTCAATCTTTGGAACAACATACTTGTGTGAACAAACATTTTCAAGAATGAAATACGTGAAGAACAATTTGAGAACAAACTTGTCTCATGATAATCTCAAGTCACTGTTGATGTTAGGGACATCAAATCTAAAGCCAGAAATGCTATTTCGGCATCCAGGAAACAATTTCACCATTCCCACTAATACAGGAGTTCATGTGTAGTGTATCAATGTGTTATTAAATAATAACTGAATAAAATAATATTAAATAAATAATTAATAGTTAATGTGGCCCTTGTGCTGAAAAGTTTGGAGACCCCTGCTCTAAGACAAAAAGAAAAAGGCAAAAGAAATCTCCATTTAAGTCCAGCAATTGCTTGGGCCTGGGACTGTAAAGTCTAAAATTGTGGATACTCTAAACAATGGCACTGCTTCAGATGGTACACAAGATTAGTGGTATTACCTGTCTTTGTGGAAACATGCTTTCAAGACAATTTGCAGTGCATGCTACTCTGCTTCTTGTCAGACTTCATATAGCCAAAATATTTCCATACTACCAAAATCCTCTGACCCTTTTTTTCAACAAAGTTGTCATCGTTTGAGCCTTGGGCTGTGTCTGTTGGGGTTTCTTCTTTGGTAACATTTATTTTTTTGAGTTTCCGTTAAAAATTTCTGTTATTTTCTGTTTTATCTCGCTCTCACTCCTGATGTACTGGTGTGCAGGGCTACTGTAGCCCAAACATTAGCATGTGTACTGCTGCTACTGCTATGCTAAATGTTGTGTAAGTTAACCTAACCTGATAGTGGTGTAACTCTATTCCAGCCACATGATTGGTTCAGTGCAGCGCTATTCTTATTATCATTGGCTTTTCATGTTGTCTGTCAAAACACAGATGGAATGAGTTCTATCAACGTTGTATCAACCATGTCTTACATTTCTATTGAGACAAATGTATATTTCTCAATAATTATCTTTCTCATTTTATCCCCCAGGTTTACCTTTGCAGCTTATTTTCAACTCTTTATTAACACACTGCAGAGTTTGTTTTTTTTTACATTAAATTAAATAAATCTTCAAAGACTTAATAAAGTGCGTAAAAACTGAAATTACAGCAAACACGGTTGAAGACAGTTGTAAGGCCACTGCCTGCTAAGCTACAGTAACTGAAAACCATGCCCCATACAATAAAACTAAGTTTACCATACCCAAAAGCTGCCATGGGCTCCTGCTATTTTGAGTAATAGAGAAGGGCATTTTGTCTCTTTCAGGGATTACTAGAAGGCATAGTTTGGCTATATACCCTCAGATTTAGCCAATTACTGTGATGGCAAAAATTTACTGCAAGCTAGGACTTAAAAAAACTTTTTTTGCCAGTGTTAAACTCAGTCTGGTGTGGGAGAAGTAGTTGAGGCAGTCATGTTGGTGGGAAGGCACACGTGAGAGAGACAAAGAGAATGCGAGGTGAAAGGAAGACTTTTAATTATGTTCTCGAAGGCCAGGTATATACTAAACGCGATGTGTGCTCCTGCGAACATTACTGCTACATAAGCATTTTACTGTTTATATATGCGCGCATACTTTATGTAAATCTGGAAGATTCCACCAGATTGCAGTTTGAGATTATGCATCACGGTGAGAAAACATTCAGCTTCACTGTGTTGTGAAACAATCCCATCGCAAGATGAGCACAAGCACACACATACACTAGCGTTATTTTAGCATCTCCAAATCCCCAAACCTTCATGTCTTTGGAAGGAAACCGGAGCACACTATGGAAACCCACCAGGAAAACATGCAAACACCAGGCATGAACACAAGGGACGTAATTCCCTGAGAGGCAGACCATGCCACCACAACATGTGCAATTATTATCAGTATTCAATATTTAAATTAAGTTAACAACTTATCTGTAAAATGTAACATGTATACTTTAATGCATTTCGTCATGAAAGTGATATCAAGTATAAATCTAAAGATTCTAAATGTGCAGAGAACTGGAATATCATAAATGTAATGTTTTCTGTGTGGCGATTGCTGCTGTCAGGTCAGGAGGAAGCCCCTGGAGCACGTAGTGATTAACAACTGGGTCAGTTTTAAGATGACATTTACAATGGTCTACTTTAATGATAAAGTAAACTATGAGGTTAAAGTGGACATTTCGAGATTAAAGCTGAAATATCCACTTTAATCACAAAATACACCATTTCACCATGTCCTTAATTTTTTTCTCTGTGGCTCAAATATGCTGCTGTACATTCTGATGCTGTTGTGAAGGTGTAAAGAAAAAAAAAAAAAACAGCACAGAAGATGGTATGTGAGACCAATAAATTGTATAGTGTCATTACGTTGGGGAATATGTGACGCTTGGATATAAAAGCACCAAGAATGCATTTGTATGTCCGCATTTTGTTTCACCACATTGAACCATTCATCAAATATCGAAGCATGCACATCGATCCCAGAGGATCCGCAAAGTGGCTTTCTGTCACATGTACATAGTAAACAGAGACTCTGACGTCACATTCTGACTTTTATCACACTATGTCCCCCGACTTTTTTGCTGGTACTGCAACTCGTGCATGCATCGCATTCATTTCTGAGGACATGCTCAGAGAACGCATCAAATGAATGCTGGGAAGGCGTGGCAGCCTTGATACATGCGCATATGCGTTCTGAGCGTGAAGTATAAACAAGCCCTAAGACAGGGAGATTGGGTCTGACTCACTGTAAAGTAGGGTTCACTGGGCCAGTCATACTTTTAACTTGATTGACTTTTGTTTTAATTTAATAGAGTCCTTCTTTTTTTTACACATGCTTTGCATTTTGATTTTAAAACATGCTGATTTGTGGTAATTTCACATGGCTTTCTGCATTTAAACTTTCTCCAGTTCCTATTCTGTCCAACTCTGTACTTCATTTACTACTGAGGGAGCTGCATATCCGTCCCACAAAAAGACTGATGGTCTTAGTTTATGATTTGCATTCAGAAGTATTAGGGTCATAACTATGATGTAAATGACACAAATTCTAATTATCCCTGCAGCTCCATCAGTTCTACACCATTTATTTTGCAATTAGCTCTCATTGTGGGTTCTCTTGGGTTCTTCTGGCTGAGTCCAACTAGACTACAGTAATCCCTCCTCGATCACGGGGGTTGCGTTCCAGAACCCCCCGCGATAGGTGAAAATCCGCAAAGTAGAAACCATATGTTTGTTTGGTTATTTTTATATATTTTAAGCCCTTAGAAACTCTCCCACACTGTTTATAAATATTCTCCGCACAGTTATACAGTAAACACTCATTTATCGCGGATAATTCCGCTCCAGACAGATAAATGAATTTCCACGAAGTAGGATTCTTTATTTATAAATCTAATATTTTCACAGTTAGAGCATAGAAAACCTGTTTACGACCTTCTGAATATGTTTTTTAACATTATTAGAGCCCTCTAGACATGAAATAACACCCTTTAGTCAAAAGTTTAAACTGTGCTCCAGGACAAGACAGAGATGACAGTTCTTTCTCACAATTAAAAGAATGCAAACCTATCTTCCTCTTCAAAGGAGTGCCGTCAGGTGCAGAGAATGTCAGAGAGAGAGAGAGAGAGAAAAGTAAACAAAAATCAATAGGGCTGTTGGGCTTTTAAGTAAATGAAGCACCGGCGATAAAGCAGTCGCAATGAAGGGATCAATGTGAAGGTAGTCTTTTCAGCATTTTTTAGAGGAGCTTCCGTATCTTCTAAGCAAACAGCCTCTGTGCAAACAGCCCCTCTGCTCACACCCCCTCCAACAGGAGTAGAGAATGTCAGAGAGAGTGAGAGAGGCAGAGAAAAGCAAACAATCAAAAATCAATACGGGCTGTTAGAGCTTTGAAGTGTGCGAAGCACCGCGCAGGAAGCATATCGTATATCATTGAGGAGTTTTATTTAATACGTGCTCTGATTGGGTAGCTTCTCAGCCATCCGCCAATAGCGTCCTTTGTATGAAATCAACTGGGCAAACAAACTGAGGAAGCGTGTACCAAAAATTTAAAGTAACATTATCCGCAGAAATCCGCGAACAAGCGAAAAATCCGTGATATATATTTAGATGTGCTTATATTTGAATTCCGCGATGGAGTGAAGCCGCGAAAGTCGAAGCGCGATATAGCGAGGGATCACTATATATGTATCTTCAGGTCACAGAGGTTTATTAGGTGGGCCTAGCAGTGTGAGATATGTATGGTATACAATAATATCTTAATTGTTGTATTAACAATGTGCAAGTTGAAATTATCAAACATGTCACTCACTTTGCAAAAAACAATCAAAGAGAAAGTCCATGCATTCACTGTTTCATGTAACATAACAAGATAGACTACATGTGTGCAAAGTGAGCGCATAGACATGATCTAGTACAGAGCACCATAGGTGTCAGGCAAAAAAAAAAAAATTCATTTGGACAAATTATTAATCTGCAGACGAATTATGTAATTTGTTCAAACTGATTATTTTTTATTTCCGTAAGAAACATATGCCTATCGGGCGTGTTTTATTTCACAAGCCATTGGGGGTCCTCGATT
Organism: Polypterus senegalus; assembly: GCF_016835505.1. NCBI lineage: Eukaryota > Metazoa > Chordata > Cladistia > Polypteriformes > Polypteridae > Polypterus > Polypterus senegalus. Next base: position 296,614,508 of record NC_053154.1, read on the forward strand.
CCAAAACACACTTTTTTCTTTCATTATTTAAAATACTTTGTGGTTCATCCCGGCCAATACCCCCAGGCCGCCAAAGGGAGCCCTCCCTGCGACATGGAGATGCTCCAAATTCCAGCAGGGCATCATGGACTATGGAGTTTTCCTGTACAGCCCTGCTGGATATAGTCGGGACCAACAGGGTTCGCTGCAGGGAGACCCAGGGACTACTATTTGCCCTATGACCCAGCAGTACGTACAAGTGACATGGACAGGAGGAATGATGTACTTCTGGGGTGAAGAAAAGGACTTTTTATCTGATCCGTGATAAGGAATCATGGACTGAGGGATGGAAAACACTTCCTAGTCAGGAACTATAAAAGGACTGGGGGAACTCTTAGACGACGAGCTGAGCTGGGTGGAAGGGTTACAACACATCTGGGAGTGGAGGATTGGTTTATTATTGTGTATTTGGTAGTAATTTATGAGTATTGTGGAGAGGAGGGTGCTTTGTGTACTGTGCAGTATAAATAAAGTCAATATTTGGACTTTTACCTTGTGTCTGGAGCTAAGTCTGAGGGTTCAAGGGAGTGATAATGCCTCCTATCTGTCACAACTTGCACAGATCCCAGCCTCCTCACCCTGCTCCACCCTGTCTCTACGGCGGCAGAAGTTGAAGCAGGTGATGACACGAGGGACCAAAAAACAAAAAAAAAAAGGATTTTCGTAGCGGTTTAAAAAAAAAAAAAGGAATTCAGAGAAGGTGAGTCCCTGCATGCTGCCATTCCAAAAGAGATGAACAACTAGTTGATGATACCTAAAGTGGACAGTGATGTAAATCTACCTGAGTGATGAAAAACACAAGAAGTGTATTTCCCCAGATTAAAGAAACTTGCAAAAAAGTACCTGTGTATCCCTGCCTCAAATATCCCTTCTGACAGGATTTTCAGCTACTGAGAAAATGTTGTAACATGTAACCATGCTGCTCTGAAGAAGGATGCTGTGGACTGACTATCCTCAGTAGAATTTTACAATTATTTATTTTTTCTCAAATCTTTGTGCAAAATTAGACAGAACTTGAAGTTAATAATTTGTTTAAAAATGTTATAGATTTGTTTTTTTTTTTATCTTTGTGCAATATATGACAGAACTTGTTTATAAATGCTATAGTTTTTTTTTCCTATGCAGCATTTGACAGAATGTTGGATTTTTAAAATATAGTGCAGTATATTAGATTTTTGTTCTTGCTTGTATGCTGCACAGTCACCTTACAGCAGACCAGTGCATGTTTATCCAGAATGTAATGTTCATGTCCTGTAGTTCAATTATGATTAGTATTTTATTCCCTTTGGATTTATATCTTGTTTACATTACAGGCATATGTCCATTTGAAATGCACTCATTATAATAATTTTGTAGGTCTTGTGCAATTTTTTGTGTAAATCCTGCAGGCCACTTAATAATGGTTTACTCATACTGTAGTGTTTGATCTCAGTAATATTTTGACTGCTGATTTTCATGTTTTTGTGTTATTTTATTTCAGCTTTAAGTAAATAAATTTCTGTTGCATCCATTAATCTCATTAGTAAGCTACAATTAATGTCCTATTAACAAGACCAAGCTAGGTCAATAAGACCTTTTACAAACATTTTCTAATCTAAGTTTATCTAATTATCGTTACAGTCAAAGTCCCAAACAATACTGAGATATCAGTATTTTGCCAATATTACACACCCCTAGGTGGACCTTTTTTGCATATGTCTCAGGACTTCTAAGGATTAAAGGACAATAAAAAGGGCAATTACTTCAAGACATCCCACCCACCACCTTAAAGGGACTGCGCTGTCCAGGGTCTTACGGGTTACAATCTCCAGCCCACCACAGCCTCATATTAACTATTTCCTGAGTAACTGTTTGCAAAGCCCTTCTGGATCATCTGTTCTAGCGGTACAACTTCATTAATCCCTTGTACCGCACTTTCTTCAATACTGCTGTCATAATTTGCATCAGTACTACCATCCTTTGAAAGATGCTTCACTTTCAAATTTGTGTTAATCTTTTCTTTTTCCAATTAAAAGTGTAAGCTTTTTAAACAAGCTTGCTGTCCAAACTCAAGCAGTGTCCATTTTAAAAATATAAAGGACACAGTACAAGAGGTCTGAATTCCTTAAAGTACCTTTTCTTGCCAATTGTCTAGTTGCATAGAACGATTGCTACAATTACTTTTTTTCAGTTTATTACTCCACTTTTTTTAATGTAAAGGCTAATATACCAATCACCCTATCACCTCTCGTTCACTGATTAAACAAGCTTCCACTTGCTATTCTTTGTTTACACTGCAGGAAGTTTACTTCAAAAGAAAGAAAAAAGATATGCGCTGGAATAAAGGAGCACTATAACTAAATTATTATAAAGCTTAGAAAAGGAGGTGCTGAAAATATCAGTTTTTGTGATCACCTTTTCAACGATCACTGATCAAGTTTTTTTTCAGTGATCATCAGCCGATTCTGATCAACAGCTGATCCAATATATGTATCTCTACTTGGCAAGAATTTAATTTTTCTTTCAAACAGTTAGTGTGCTGGTTATTTTATTTAATATTAAAACTAGGGAGAATTAAGTTATGTTGCTATTTTTAAATGCTGAGGTATTCCACCAGCTAAGATCTTCTAAGACATCCACATTTTCCTCAGGAGTCCTCACAGTAGATTTTGACTTGTGACGAAGAATTTATAGATAGATGTGGACTACTTGAGATCTAGGTGCAAAAAGTCAAACTAGAAGTCTAGGACCTTATTTTCTAATAACTTACAGATTGCTTATTAACAGAAACATTACACCTATTTATAGCATATTCAAAAAATCATTTCTAAAATTAAAAGACTACCAGCTCTTTCTTTTGAACAGCCATCTGGTAGTGTGAGGAAAAATAATCTGAGTATCACTGAGGACTTAGTTGAAAAACCTGGAATCTCTGAATAAAATGTATTTATCTGTGCAATATTAGTGGAGCTTAGCCTAACTAATGCAGTGGAAAAGAATGTTGCTTCCAGTTTCATTTAGCAGTTTTAAAAGCTTATTGTAAACCCTACGTTTCATGCAGCAGGACAAACTGTTTACAGGAATTTCAAGTCAATTTGTGGTAAATTATTTAAAGGTCTCAAAAAGTGCTACGTGCTGCCTCATTTGTTTCAAAGGTTTATGAATCAGGTAAAGCTTGCTTTGATTAGTAAAACAGAACCTTACAGTAGACTTGGTTATTATTTACGTAATACAGTGGCTAACAGCATTGTTTAAAAATTTAAAAAAATCTTTGTGTCTGGTTTACAACAGGTAACGTAAGGTGCGAAAGAAATCAGCAACACTACTTCAGTGTGAAAAATGCATATTCTTATGTATCCACTGTTGAATTACAGCAATAGTTCAAACATTTTTAACTACTAATGCATACAGTATGTAAAAGTCAAAGATTTTTAACTACTACTGTATATTGCAAATTCCATTGTTTCTACAGAAAAGGCATAAACATTACACAAAAGTTGTAGCTCTCAAAATGTAACTGCAAAAAACAAAGAACGATTAAAAGGTAGTCATGGCATTGAGGAGATTTATTTCCTACAATGTGGATGCTTGAAAAAGAATGTCAGGTCTTTAATGACCAATGAAGTGTCATACTTTCTCAAGTCTACTATGGCCTGTTTTTATCTCAGCCTAGTGATATGCTGGATTATTACGACCTCTTACCTTAAATCCACGGTATAACAGATGACAAAAACTTCTCATTGTTGGAGGGGAATCAACCGTGATATTTGTGTAAGCAGGGGAAGGCAGGGACATCTCACCAACAGTCAATATCAGGTAGTATTGAGATATGTTTTGGTGTGAGTTTTGTCTATTGTCAGAGTGCTTAAGGTGTTCATTATTTGACTTGGTTCCTTTAAGAAATCATGATACATATCATCAAGAGGAAGACTTTTTTTTACACACATGGGGGTGTCACGGTGGTGGAGTGATAGCACTGCTGTCTCGCAGGGAGTTATGTTGCTGGTATTTCCTGCTTGTATTCCACACTGTGTTCCGGTTTCCTTCCAAAGATATGTAGATTTGGGGATTTGGTGCCGCTAAAATGACGCTAGTGTATGTGTGTGCTTCTATTCACCTTGCGATGAGCTGAGGACTCGTCAAGGGACTGTTTCTCACTCGTGCCCAATGCTTGCTGGAATTGACACATCCCTGGACTGATGGATTTAATCAATAAACATCCTTTTCAGAGATATTGCGGTAAAGTGCCTTCAGAATTTAATGAGTGTTCTAGGCAATTCACAACACAGAGAAGCCAAACATGGTCTCACCGTGATAATATCTCGCACTGCCACCTGGCGGATTCCTCCAGATTTACGTAAAGTACACGCGCAAGTATGAACACTACAACGCTTACGTAGCAGAAGCGTCCGCTGCAGCATGTGTCACGTCGCGTGAAGTATAACTCCGGCCTTAATGTGCTCATCTGAAAGGTTCCACAGTCTTGAGGCTTTTTTTAATTAGACACCTGAACTACTTGAATGGCAATTTAACAATACCCATTTAAAAAGAGATGTGGACACCAAATCTATTTGCATCAAAACAATACTCTGCTCAACTCCCCATTTTACTTAACACAATAGTAACACACATCTTGGTTGGAATTGATGCTCTAATGGCCACCTGCTCCAAGTAAAAACATTGTATTCCTTATCTTTTAATGGAATGGTATTGTTTGTTTTATTGGTTGTCAGATCTGTTACCACAACTGTGAAGAGGTTGATGTTCTAACCTCATAGCTCCTGGAGACTGGGTTTAAATCCATCTATGTGCAGATTTCCAATTCTACTTGTGTCTTAATGAGTTTTACTTAAAATACTCATTTTTTCCCTTCCATATAAGTCACTCCTTTAGTATTGTGATATACACAAGAAATTGTTTGTCAATGTCTGGAAAACACAAATTTAATGCAGCTAGGGTTATCTTTGGACCCCCAGCAACCTTGTAGTTGAATTTAGCAGGCACAGAAAATATACAGATAGCTGGACAATTTCTAGATGTTAATGTTGAGGCCAGTATATACAGCAGATATTAGTAATACTTGTCTTTCTTAAGTTGTGATTGGTTTTATTTATTTTGTACAAGCTGTAATTTACTTGCTGCGGTGGGTTGGCACCCTGCTCAGGATTGGCTCCTGCCTTGTGCCCTGTGTTGGCTGGGATTGGCTCCAGCAGACCCCCGTGACCCTGTGTTCGGATTCAGCAGGTTGGAAAATGGATGGATGTAATTTACTTGTATGTGTATTGCCTAATGCAGTAGTGCATACAAGAGTTTTCATCAATCTATTTTCTAGCTAACCTATTCACTTTAGGAGTGTGGGGAGACCATGAGCATAACAGCAGCAGTGGAAAAAAGACTAGAATCAACACTGAATAGGGCATCATTCTACTGTGGGATAGACATAATCACACAAAAATAGGGGCCAATTTTGAGTCACTAATCAACATAACATATACAACCTTAGGATGTGGGAGGAAAACAGGAGATCCCATATAAAAACCCATACGGATTCACAGGCAGAACTGAGGCCATGATGTGGGAATAGTATTTGTTGTATATTTTACATTATCTTGTTTTCATGATGGGATGAGTATTTTTTTTGCCATTAGGTTTGTGCACACATCACTAAACGTTTTCATGTTCCATAAACGTTTGATGCAATGCTGACTTTTTCCTTAAAGTCATTATTTTTGTGAATGAAACTCAGTCTTTTTTGCACCAGACATCATAAGTTGGAATAAATGAATTATGTTTGTATAATTCAATCTGAATTTAAATATCATGTGCATAGTGACATACTATAGCAACAACAGCCACAACACAATGTTGGCGCATTCCAGCTAAATGTAATCATTATTATTCATGCAACATCACAATTTTAATGAGGAGGAATTTTTTTCTAATACCCCATTTACACATACTAATGTCCTCCTCAGTATTAACAACAGCTTGCACATGTAGTTCCTATCCAAAATGTGCTTTCTTTCAGACAGCTACAAAAGTACAATCAAGTCTGATTTGAGTACAAATAATGCATACCATTATCCACTTAATAAAAGAGGGATATAGAAAGATTTCAACAAACCCTGATGTGGTTTCTCTTTACAGACCACAAACATACAGTAACAAGCCATACATTTGGTCCACTGTTATTGCTTCCAGAGGATTCTGAGGCTGGATTTTGTATTTTCAGTTTTCAGCAATGACAAAATAATACAAAATTTTGTTAACTTTATTCGTGACATATGAATAAAAATTCAGTAGTAATCTTTCCTTCAAAAAACCAAACTCCCTCTAGACAGCTGCATCCTGTGCTGCAGACAAGATAATCAAAGTTTGTAAAAACAAAAAAGAATCCTACAGTATTTAACAAATGTTTAAAGGATGTAAACTGAGCATATTAATATATTCAGCATACAAGATATCGCACAGTACACTGTAAATATCAGTTTAAATGTTGTCCAAAGTTTCTGAACAGTCTGTATGAAAACGCATACTACAACATTTTGTCTGTGTAGCTATCTGAACATATAGCTATGATGTAATTTAAGTACCTGTAACAAGTTAACAGAAAGTAAAAAAAATGTTGAAATTCCTTATTGAAAAAATATATAGGGTGGTCCAGATCTAATTATGCAGTTTTCATTACGCTTTAACTTACCAAGTTTATTACATAGAAAATCACCCGAAAAATCCCAGACCATCGAGAAGTGTGCAAACTGACGACATGAAGAATCGTCATCGTGCCAAACTGGAATCATCCTGACATAAATAAAAGTCATTCAGACGATCTGGATCTGCACAATTAGATCTGGACCACCCTGTACATTTGCTTTTGGGATACACTATTATGACATGAACCCATAATGGAAAAGGATGGTTTGGAACATACAACAAAATGGTTTGGGTAAGGCCGGTGACATCCTTAACTCTACGTGATGCGTGCGCTTGAGGATACTGCTGCTACTCAAGTAGTGTACTGTCTATACTTGCACATGAACTTTAATTAAATATAGAGAATTACACCTGGTGGCAGTGTGAAATCATCACAGTGAAAAAGCGTCCAGTTTCGCTGTTTTGAGTTGAGGGAAGAAAGATGTTAAAGAATGATGTTTCTTGCATTCTGATGCTGTTGCGAAGGTGCAAAAAAAAAAAAAAAAAGATAGCAACAGCAACACAGGAGATGGTATGTGAGGCCTTTAAATGTATTGTGCATATCATTATGATGGGGAATATACAACACTTGTATTACCTATGTGAAAAATGAATGAAAAAGAAGAGCATTATGAATACATTCGCACGTCAGCATTGAAAGTTTGAAGATTTGCTTCACTGCATCAAACCATTTATCAAACATCAAAGCATGCAGATTTATTCTTTTGCTGACATCATATACCAAAGCTTTCTTTTTTTGTTAAGGAGCTTGTCTATGGAGCAAGATCAATATCCAGAAGCAAGCAAGATTTTCAGATGCACAAGTGCAACTTTCAGAAGCAAAACTAATTTTCAGAAGTGTAAGGCATCATTCACATGTGTAAAAAATAAATTTGTTGTAAATTATTACAAGTTCTTTTTGACAGTGATCTCACTCCATAATCATCATCTTCTTTGTCTTTGGTTGCACCTTCTGGTTGTGAGTAGCACTCTCTCTTGAAGGGTTTTTCCTACAAAGTGTCCTCACAAAGTGCTATTAAAGTTATTCCTACTGGGTCAGCTTGTGATTAGTCAACCGCTGTAGTTACTAAGGTGAATACGTTACTTTTACATATACAGTCTTCCTCTGTTTGGGTCCTTGCTATTACAGCAAAATGTGGACTAATGACACTCTTCTTTCAACTTCTGTTAACCTCAAGTTCTTGCTTTAACCTTTGTTAGGGTCATACTCTAAGCACTGGGAGCACCCAATTTGAGTTGTGAGCTGATAAAGGAAAGCAATGAGTGAAGATATTACAAGGAAATTAGAAGGAGGAATACAAGTTTTGCCATTGACTTCTTGTGTGCATATAAGCCCATCCTTTAAGGGTGACCACTGGTACAAGGTTCTGGTTCACAAGGCTGTCAAACCTTGAGTTACAGGGCCTTTGTTAGAACTCTGAGGATTATCCTTATGTGTTAAGCTCAGCATGAAAAATGTTTATGGATTTTCATTATTTACATAATTTTATAGCAGTAGTAGAGACCGAACATTTTTCAGCAGTACCCTACCATTAACACTAGAATTACCAAAGCCAACAAAAAAACTTGCAACTCCGGCCCATCTTAAATCCGTTTGCACCTCTGCATCAATAGTTCTTACTGCTGCACCACCAAAGCAGTCGTATTAAGGGCGTGTCAATGTCACAACCTAACGCAAGTTCTTTTTCTGCAGTTATATCTATACTAATAAAAGGCAAAGCCCTCACTCACTCACTGACTCATCACTAATTCTCCAACTTCCCGTGTAGGTAGAAGGCTGAAATTTGGCAGGCTTATTCCTTACAGCTTACTTACAAAAGTTGGTCAGGTTTCATTTCGAAATTCTATGCATAAGGGTCATAACTGGAAGCTATTTTTCCCCATATAATGTAATGGAGTCTTGAGTTGGAGATGGCCGTGGGGGGCGGAGTTTCGTGTGACATCATCACGCCTCCTACGTAAGTACGTAGAGAACAAGGAAGAACTCCAAACAGCGATGAGCACAAAACGCCATTTCACAATTGAGAAGGCAGAAAAACATTATGAAGCAAATGATGCATACAAGCATATTCATAAGTACAGCTACTGCGGAAACAAAGCATGGCGTGAACCGTAAGTTTATATTAAATTAAGTTCATAGACAGGCTGCCACTAGCGTTTGTAATTTAGTGCCTGCCCATATAAGGCCGTCCATCAGCGGCAATCCAATACAAACACTGCCGGTAAATGTTCACGGGTGAAGGACTGTGCTTATGCAGAGGAAGATGAGATGGTCAGGGTGGTGTTTGGCACAAACTCATTGAAACTGCGAGAGAAACCTTTAAGTTCCGGGTCTTAGCTGACATTACACGAGATGGCACCAGTACAGCTGGGAACCTTCGATGCAAGAACACCAAGCGGCTCACGTGAACTGACGCAATGCGCAGACAAAAGCAACAGTTCCAAAGAGTGCTGAACAAAACCGAATTACACAATTGAGAAGGCAGCAAAAAATATGAAGCGCCTTATACATACAATCATATTCATAAGTGCAGCTACTGCGGAAACAAAGCACACGGTGGAAAAAGTGAATGTCCTGCTAAAGGAAGACAGTGTAAAAAAACGTGCATGCAGTTTGTCACATCTCAGATAAAAGGAAGACGAGCTGTTTATTGATGCAGTAAGGAACTAATCGATGAATGAAACCTCTTATCTTTACAACGATTGACAAACACGGAATGTAACTTGAACACATCCTACAAATACGAGCCTGATTGAAAGAAATAATGATAATCAAATCCTTGATGACAGCAACATTCAATAACACTCACAAAACAATTACTGTATATTGACAATCATGTTACGTTATTTTTAAAATGTTCCCTTTTCTTTTCATAACTTCTACTTCTCCACTGCGACACGGGTATATATATATAAATGTATATATATACCCGATCTACAATACATACTTTAGCATAGACAAGCCACACGCTGTGGCGCAATTGTAGAGTCTTAGGCCTCTAATGCCGACATTGAGGTTCGATTCGAGAGGGTGTACTGACTATGTACGCGCTACCTGATTCATTTTACCTTCGATCTCCTTGGTTTGGGACGTATGAAAAATATTAGGTTAACGCAGAATCATGTTACGTTATTTTTAAAATTTTCCCTTTCTTAGCACAAGCACAGCTGAGAAGCTTCGATGCATGTACTCCATAACGCGTTAAAAATAACGCATTTAATCACACTTTCAATTCCAAGCAAACGGGAACTTTTGTCAATGCATGATTTCCTGGTACATCCATTACACTGATGCACACATCACAGCTACAAAAATGTTAGAGTCGGAATAAAGCGCGTTCCTACGACTGATCATTTCGACTACCCGAGCGAAGCCTTGATAAAAGCATGGTTTTGTGCACACTGAAAAGCAAGCAAAATTAGATGCATTACAGAAAGCGGACTTTGTGGCTCTTACTGGGGATCATTGGACTTCCGTGACCGTTAGTAATTCTAAATACATCTAATTACAAAATGTTCAATGATCACACTGTTTTAGCCTAATGTACAAAATAATTTTGGCTAATGTTACTCAGAGTTTAAAGAGTAAGCTGGTCAAATTACCTTTTATGTTTCTGACTTATTTTTTAAGAAGAAAACTGCACTTTATGTTGAAATTTTGGTTATTATTATTTAAAGACAATACTATTCTGAAAATGTACTTAAAGTACTTAAACTACCACTTTATTTTTAAGTCTGCCCAATTTTAACCAGGGATGATATTTTTGTTTCTGTTTTGAATTCAAATGCAGTTTAAAAGCTTTTTTCAGAAATTAAAACAGCTTCAGTTTACAATATTCATGTCCATGTCTATTATTTGATTCTGTAAGCCCACTAAAACCGTTTTAAATTAAAAAAAAACATTTGCGATTTGGGGCAAATTTACGTGTGCGATTACATACGATTAATCAAGATTAATTCTTACACAGCCTCTAATTAATTGGATTAATTTTTTAATCGAGTCCCACCCCTAATATATATATGTAGATATATATATGTAGATTTGTATATATATGTGTATATACAGTATATATGTAGATATGTATATGTATATATATGTGTGTGTGTATATATACAGTATGTGTATATATGTATATATATGTATGTGTGTATATGTATATATATATAACTGTATATATGTATGTGTATAGATGTGTGTATATATATATATATATTGTGAACGATAGGCCCTCGCTCCCCTTGAACCCCTGTCCACGACTCCAGACACCAGGTAAAAGTCCTCAAGTTGACTTTATTTTCTTGCCACAGTGTACAAAGCACACTCTCCTCCACAATACTCATAAATCACCAATAATACACAATAAACCAATCCTCCAGCTCCCAGACACGTTGCCACCCTTCCACCCAGCTCAGCTCGTTGTCTGGGAGCTCCCACATCCTTTATACCTCCTGACCCGGAAGTGTTTCTGCCCAATAGTCCACAAGTCCTTATTCCTTCCGGGTCAGGGTAAATAGTCCCTTTCTTCAACCCGAAGTCCGTGCTCTTCCTGTGACGAACCTCCGGGTCACAGGGCACTAAGAAGCCCTCGGTCCTCCCTGCAGCTCCCTCCTGTGGCCCCACAGCATCCAGCAGGGCTTTGCATAAAACTCCAATGTCCATGATGCCCTGCTGGTCTTCTGGGGACCTCCACGCTGCAAGGGGGGCTCCCCCTGGCGGCTTGGGGGTATTGGCCGGGATAAATGGCCGGCCATCCATTACAATATATATATATATATATATATATATATATATATATATATATATATATATATATATATATATATATATATATATATATATATATGCCAGCAACACTCATGACAATGACAAAACAATTACATTGTCAATCATGTTACGTTATTATTAAAATGTTTCCTTTTCTTTTTACTTCTCCGCTGCCAATCGCAGGTATTTTGCTATATATATATATATATAATATAAATAGATAGATATGACAACAACACTCATATCAATGACAAAACAATTACTTTAACAATCATCTTACGTTATTTTTAAAATGTTTGCTTTTTTCATAACTTCTTTAACACACTACTTCTCCGCTGCGAAGCGCGGGTATTCTGCTAGTTCTTGAATAAAAGAGCACTTGTTTTGTTATACTTGTACCTTTTTTGAAAGTGTTTATTTGACGTTATTTGGACGTTTCTTGCGGGGAGGGCTTCTATTCTTTTTCTCCAATGTATAACCCTTGTCCTCATCTGACTTCACCTCTGCTATACCACATGTTTATTTGAAAACAGCAGTGTGAGATCAAGGTAAGCGTGAATACGACTGAGAGAATAAAACTGAATAAAAAAAAAAAGCTAAACTTTACAAGAACCCACATTTACACCGGCTGTTACAGACTCAAATCAAATGTATGTTTTTACTCTATAATAATAAGAATAAGAGCAGCTCAGGATCGAACTGGCGACCTTTTGATTACCAGTCAGCCGTTCTTACCAGTGTGCTACCAAAGTGGTCGTATTAAGAGCAGGTCAATGTCGCACCCTAATGTGAGTTCTTTTTCTGCAGTCATATTCTTGAATAAAAGTGCATTTGTTAGGTTATACTTGTACCTTTTGTGAAAGTGTTTATTTGATACTAGCAAAATACCCACGCTTCGCAGCGGAGAAGTAGTGTGTTAAAGAAGTAAAGAAAAAGAAAAGAAAACGTTTTGAAAATAACGTAACATGATTGTCAAAGTAATTGTTTTGTGTATTTGGCCGCAGCGTCACGAAGTTGTTTTCGTCTAGCTGCATCAGAAAATGTGCCACGACGTCTGACACGCCTCCTTTTTAGTGTTTTCTCACAGCTTGGATTGCTGCTGTTATAATCGGTTTGAGTCTACATATAATATAATATGTATATATATATATATATATATATATATATATATATACACACATACATATAAATATCTTCATATATATATATATATATATATATATATACATATCTACATATACACATATATATACATATATACACTGCTCAAAAAAATTAAAGGAACACTTTGAAAACACATCAGATCTCAATGGGAAAAAGAAATCCTCCTGGATATCTATACTGATATAGACTGGGTAATGTGTTAGGAACGAAAGGATGCCACATCGTTTGATGGAAATGAAAATGATCAACCTACAGAGCCCTGAATTCAAAGACGTCCCAAAAATCAGAGTGAAAAAATTATGTGGCAGGCTAGTCCATTTTGCCAAAATTTAATTGCAGCAACTCAAAATTGTACGCAGCACTTTGTATGGCCCCTGTGTTCTTGTATACATGCCTGACAACATCGGTGCATGCTTCTAATGAGATGACAGATGGTGTTGTGGGGGATCTCCTCCCAGATCTGGACCAGGGCATCACTGAGCTCCTGGACAGTCTGAGGTGCAACCTGGTGGCATTGGATGGACCAAAACATAATGTCCCAGAGGTGTTCTATTGGATGTAGGTCAGGAAAGTGTGGTGGCCAGTCAATGGTATCAATTCCTTCATCCTCCAGAAACTGCCTGCATACTCTCACCACATGAGGCCAGGAATTGTCGTGCACCAGGAGCCACTGTACCAGCATAGGGTCTGACAATGGGTCCAAGGATTTCATCCTGATACCTAATGACAGCCAAGGTGCCTTTGTCAAGCCTGTAGTGGTCTGTGTGACCCTCCATGGATATGCCTCCCCAGACAATCATTAACCCACCACCAAACTGCTCATGCTGAATGATGTTACATGCAGCATAATGGTTTCCATGGCTTCTCCAGACCCTTTCACTTCTGTCACGTGCTCAGGGTGAACCTGCTCTCATCTGTAAAAAGCACAGGGCACCAGTGGTGCATCTGCCAATTCTGGTATTCTATGGCGAATGCCAATCGAGCTGCATGCTGCTGGGCAGTAAGTTTAGGGCCCATTAGAGGACATGGGGCCCTTGGGTCACCCTCATGAAGTCTTTCTGGTTGTTTGGTCAGAGACATTCACACCAGTGGCCGGCTGGAGGTCATTTTGTAGGGCTCTGGCAGTGCTCATCCTGTTCCTCCTTGCCCAAAGGAGCAGATACTGGTCCTGCTGATGGGTTATGGACCTTCTATGGCCCTCTCCAGCTCTCCTAGAGTAACTGCTTGTCTCCTAGAATCTCTTCCATGCCCTTGAGACTGTGCAGGGAGACACAGCAAACCTTCTGGCAATGACACGTATTGATGTGCCATCCTGGAGAAGTTGGACTACCTGTGCAACCTCTGTAAGGTCCAGGTATCGCCTCATGCTACCAGTAGTGACACTGACTGTAGCCAAATGCAAAACTAGTGAAGAAACAGTCAAAAAAGATGAGGAGGGAAAAATGTCAGTGGCCTCCACCTGTTAAACCATCCCTGTTTTGGGGGTCATCTCATTGTTGCCCCTCTAGTGTATCTGTTGTTAATTTCATTAACACCACAGCAGATGAAACTGATTAACAACCCCCTCTGCTCCTTAACTGACCAGATTAATATCCCATAAGTTTCATTGACTTTATGCAATACTCTGATTAAAAAGTGTTCCTTTAATTCTTTTGAGCAGTATATATATACACACATACCTATCTACATCATATATACACACACATACATAAATACACACACACAAATTATATATATGTGTGTGTGTATGTATGTATGTGTATATATAATGTAGATAGGTGTGTGTGTGTGTGTGTGTGTATATAAAAAAAAAATATATATATATATATATATATATACACACACATATACATACACATACATACATACACACAGGTATATATATGTGTATATATATATATGTATGTGTCTATATGTGTGTGTATAGCTTTGGTCACTGAGTGCAAGGGAAAAATAATAAAATGTAGTCTATAAGTTATTAAGCAGTAAAACATTAACATTTTAAGAAGTAAAGCTACATTGAGCATTACTGGAGTGGTTTCGGGTAAACTACATTTTAAAGACGGTGTAACACAACAGGTAAATAGTACTAAGTAGTAGATCCCTTTTGAAAGGCGATACACGACGGCTGTGGTATAGAAATTACATTTTCTATGTGAACGTCCAAATTTCTGCCTCTGGTAATGTGCCTTACCAGCATTACCAGCAATTAAAGAAAATTAGTTTTGTGCCCTCTGCAGTGTTAAGAGAGAAAGGCTTTGGTTTGTAACAAAAGGAAAAAAGGTGTAAAGAAAGGAAAGTTGCCTTTTTCTTTTATATAGTGTAGAGAGAGGTCTTCGCTGACGATATGAGCGTCGCGGTGGGTCTCGTGTAGACTGGAGAGACGGCCCTGCCATTAACTGTCCGGGATGACACTGTCGGTCTTCCACTCCTGTGCGTGTCTTCATAATCTGACCTGACGACCTCATAATCGTATACGTGTAAAAGAAAGTGCGCCTTAATATTAGTTTGCCGCGGTCTAGAAATGGGATCCCATGTTTACAGTTGTCTGGGCTATAGCTCATGGGAAGGGGGAAAAAAATTAAAAGTGTTTACTTTCACTTAAGGCAGAAGCGCAGTCAGTGTCTCAATGGCCGGCACAGCTACGCATGCGCGCGCCGGCTGCCCGACTGCCCGACTTTTGTAGTATTATTGCAGTGCAGGAAACGCCACTTTTTGCAGACACGTTCACATGAGCAAAACTCTCCACGCTCTTTAGAGGTCTTGCTTTCTCTGCGTACTGCGTTCATAGTCAGTTCACGTGAGCCGCTCGGAGTACATGCATCGAAGCTTCTGAGCTGTGCCTGTGCTATCTTGTGCGATCTCGCGATGTCCACGGTGTTATTTAATGTTAGCTAAGACCCAGCACTTAAAAGTTTCTCGCTACAGCAATTTTAACTCCGTTACAAAGTGATCCAAAGTCTCGTTTATACCTCGTGTCTTCTCATTAAACTTGTATCTCACGAATAAAGTATTCGGCGCTCTTTGGGGGCTCTTCCTTCTTTTCTACGTACTGCGGTCATAGTATGTTCACGTGATTACGTGGTTGCCGTGATGATGTCACACACAGCTCCGCCCCCCCACGGCCATCGGGCTAACGTCCATTACAGTATATGGAGAAAAATAGGTTCCAGTTATGAATATTACGCGTAGAATTTCTAAATGAAACCTGCCCAACTTTTGTAAGTAAGCTGTAAGGAATGAGCCTGCCAAATTTCAGCCTTCTACCTACACGGGAAGTTGGAGAATTAGTGATGAGTGAGTGAGTGAGTGAGTGAGTGAGTGAGTGAGTGAGTGAGGGCTTTGCCTTTTATTAGCATAGATTTGGACACATTATACAGTTCATGTCTACATTTTGTCAATTATTACTAAAACAAGAAAAACGTTTCAATCTTATTGTTGTTTTTACATAGATTGTTGTAGACACAGAACACACAGGACATGCATGTATTCCAAAAAACGATATATTATTTACCTTCTACAACTCCCGGCAACTAACACACAGGTAAACAGACTTGAGCTGAGAGAAATTTCTGCATTAGTGGGGGGATGGGATAGCATGCTGCTTTGTTGCTTGTGTTGATCAACACATTTACAACACAACCAATGTACCAACTTTGAAAATATGATTAAATTAAAAATTTCTATGGTTGTCTGTGAGTTTTGTGAATGTGAGTAGGTTTAAAATTTGCATGCATGCAATTTTGTGGGTTGATTTTTATTGCAATTCAATTCAAAATTGTAGGTAATTCTTTTTTGTTATAAAACATTTTTTACATTTTTAACACTAGAATCCCTGAAGCCTACAAAAAATTTGTAATGTCAGACCACATTAAACTCCCTCACACCTCCTCTTCAGCGTCTTTGTTTTGTAAATGTGTCAATCAGCACAAGCAGCCTGCTCATTCATCCCCCACTGAAACAGCAGAAGTCAAGTAAGGTGCAAAATTCTCAGAGCTCTCAGAGTTCTACTTATCTGGGTGTTATGTGTCTGGAATTGTATAGGGCCAATAATATATTGTTATTTTTCATGTGTGTTCCATGTCTACAACAATCTGTGTAAATGCAGGATGACAGGAAATGCGAGGCAAGAAATGCTGAACACATAACTAAAACAAAAAATTTTTCCTATGTTATAGTAATAATGACAAAATGCTCAAGTGAAGTGTATAATGTGTGAAGACTGAATTCCAAATATCAAATAAACACTTTCACAAACGGTATAACTAAACAAGTGCAATTTTATTCAAGAATATAACCAAAGAAAAAACAATTATTCATTGCTACTATTATTTAATTATTTATTCAAATACACACTTTTACACTACTATAATATTTTGTGATGGAGAAGTAGTGGTTTTGCTCTTTGGGATGCTTTGGTTGGTTGAGAAGAAAACACACATTCTTACAAATTTAAAGAAGAAAAATACAAGATCAATACATAAATGTCATATCTCACAGTAGTAAGGAGTTTTACAATTGCTTTTTTCTCTAATACAAGAAGTCCTTCTCTGGCTGAGATACTTCTGTCTTTCAAATACACGTGGAAAGGCTGTGCCGCAAACCCCCAACATAAGAGCAGCTCTAAAGAAGATGTTTTAAGTCATTTTTTTATTAAAAATGTACTATTGGTTCTTTTCTGCTTATAAGTTAAGTTGAAAGACTCCACAATTGTTTCCATAACTCTAAAATAAAATATCTTTGGAAAATCCGACTCATATGCCTCATCAGTACATCATCAGTTTTATTTATGTACTGCAGTGTTCAGATCACAACAATATATTTATCCTGTGACCTGAGGTTTGAACTGACTATGTGGATTATGCTGTGACTGTGAACACTGAACATAAAGTGAGGTATGCATAGTAAGAGTCTTCTCATGCTATGTAGGATGCATTCATGGATGGTGGCAGTTTGGCACTAGTTGCATGAACAGGTTCAAGTCAGATTTCTCAAATCCAAAACATTTCCAAAGAATCTAAGCAGAACTTTCTTGGAACCATTTCTTTTTTCTCATTTAGTTATGTTGAGTAGTGCTCCATCGATAACGTGTGAAAGAGTCAAGAAAGCATGAAATCATTATCACTAGTTTAAAGGTCTTTTGTTTTATTTGAAAAAGGATACCTTTATTAAATGGAGGAGACCAGAAGAACATCAGAAAAAAAAAAACTAAATAAATCATATAAAAGGGTTTGTTCTATTTTTTGTGAAACCAACAAGTTAAACCAAAAATCCAAGTTGACTGCTAAATGCTAAACGTAAATCCTAAACACTAAACACCAGCTATGCAGAAATTTGTTTAACTTTTATTCACATACTCAGTTGACTGGTAAATGCAGGGTGACCTTTTATATCACCACTGGAGTGACATCAGCCTCATACATTTCTGAGAGACACCACATAGCACATTGTGGCAACAGCTGTTTGAAATAGCAGCATGCAGGAAAACCAAGTCGGTGTCAGAAAAGGACCCAAAAAAATTATCATTCAGAGAATTACTTCTAAATAAATGGAGTATGGGACCTAAGAAATATATTACAGCGTAGTCATTTAATAACAGAGCTCTGAAAAATTTGCAAAACATTTACAAGGAATAAAGATCATACCAGAAGGAAGTGGTTTAAATGTATCGGTTTGTTAATCATTGTGGAAAGTCAAGCAAAATGACACCTTTTATTGGCTAACTAAAAAGATTACAATATGCAAGCTTTCGTGGCAACTCAGGCCCCTTCTTCAGGCAAGATGTAATCTTAATCATGGTGGAATATTTATATTCATTCATATTCAAAAGTGTGCTAAGTTTATTTTCATGTTCCTTCTCTTTGGTTCAGTCAGTTAATTTCTTTTTCTTTTTCTTATGAACTAACAGTCATACCCTGAGCCAACACCCAAAGCATATGAACACATTAGGCTTTCAGAGATAAGTGCTGCTATTATTGTAACAGAATGTTCAGTAACACCAGTTACAACACACCTAAAACTGGACCACAACTTTATAAGATATAATATTTAATTATTCTATACACAATAAGCAACAAGGAATCATAGGTAGAGAGGATCAGGATCATTATAGTTGGAAGGATTACTAAAAACACAACATATTTGAGACAAATCAAATGCAAAATGGAGACAATAGGAGTGTTTTCAAGCATTCTTTGAATATAACCACTGATCAAGACTCACAGACAAAGAAGGAAGAAATTGTATTGAGTATTGAGGCCACAGGGAGTTGCATAGGAAGTCTTTACAAAAGTGAGAAGGCTGCATCAGGGGATTAGATATTTCTGGAAGGCTGGAAAGTGTCAAGCAATGGTGACAGGTAATCTGGGGTTTAAAATTGATGGTCCTGTAAGTAAGCAGAAGAATTTTGAACATAATATGATACTGTACAGGAAACTAGTGGGGTCAAGCCACTAGGGAGGATATGCTGCGCTTATTATACTTAGTTGTGTCAAACCTCTGCCGCTGTAATCTGTCGTTAAGCTCAGTACTCTTTGGACAGAGTATTGATCCACATGCCGTTTGAAGCTTCTGTGTGATATCTGGGTCAAGTTTAATTAAATTATAGGATTTGCTAGTAAAACATACTTTTAGGTTGCCACTAAGGGGTCTTACAACACTTAATATAGTTTTTTTCTCCTTTTAAAAGAATTTTTGCTACATTTTCACCTGCATAAGAGCAAACAGGAAGTTGAAGAGACTGTCTGCTGAACCACTGCACGTAAGAAGCATGAGCTGGCTTAAGAAGTGGTTGCTGTCAGGTAGTACATGAATATTTTTAAAGAAACTAATGGTACTCATGTCCCATATTCCAAATTTGGGGCACTGTGAAAATACAACTGGATGACTTGACATACAGATCATGCAATATAAGTAACGTGAGATTTTTTCATGTTTAATGGAAAAAAATCATTACAAAAAAGAGCAAGCAACACATGGCAACATCTGGGGTATTAGTGTCCAATACGTGTGGGTATATGTGAGTCATGTTTCGCTAATATACTAGTATCGCATGAGGAAGCAACAAAAGTATAAGATCAGAGAAGTGCATTTGACATTATTTATCTTGATATTCATAAAGCTTTTCTGTTCTATATGAAATGCTTGTGATTAAACAAAAATGTGACTAAACGAAATGAAAATTCCTGGTGCAGTGTGTAAGCTAATTTGAATACAGAAAGCTAAGGATTGTGGTGAGGTGATCTTAAAAGTTATGTCCCTTAGCTGATTAGTAATGGTGCTACTGCTGATTTTAATATACAAAAACTAATTGGAAAAGAATATAAATAAAAGTCAAGTTTGCAAAAGATAAGAAACCAGTTGAAACAGCAAATCGATAGATAGATATAATACAGAATAAGTGGAATAATTATAAAGACTGATGAATGAGAGAAACAATACTTCTCTTTTAAAGGAGGAGAGGGAGGGATGTAGTCTACCAATGTTTCTTAAATGATAGAAATATATCCTGCAGCAGCAATCAGAAATTGAAAATTAAATGGAACTGATAGTTTGATGTATAATGTACCTTGCACTGGACTCTTACTGAGGAGCTGCATTTGAACAATTTCATACCTATTCTTTCTAAACATCAGCTAAATAAATACATGAAAATACAACACAGTCTTGGGTCAGGCCAGCTATTTTCATAGAAAAACACCCATATCCAATTCATTTTGCTAAACAATTTCACATATTTATTATCAAGTAGCAATGTTATAAAATCACAAGTTAATTTCTTTAGTATACATTATGATGCAGTAAATATTTTAATCTGTTTCAAAATTGTTTGCCAGTGGATTTGACCCAATGTTCCCAGGCTGGGCAAGGCAAAACTCAAAAGCAATTTAACAAATGGTTTGGCGTTATCACAAAACTGTAAAAATTAAGGTGGTCCAATGGGATTTAACCATATATGGAGATCATTAAACATTATCTATTAAATCATATTCATTATATATGGGAGAACCTTACCCATGTAGACACACAAACCTGGATAAAACTCAAATGTAATGTAGCAAAGCAATCTGTTGTGTCACAAAACTGTGAAAAAATTAGCCCAGTATGGTGAAACCCATTTGTACCTATGCAGGGCAAAAATGTGAAATATTTGTGCTTTCAAATAATTGATTGATTTTATTGGCACAAATTAATGCATACCATATACAATATTGCATTTTTGTTGTTAGAAAAAGTACCTGATTTAGCATAATTCATACGAATAAGTAACTGCCTACAAGCAAAGTACGAAGTAGTTGCAAGTAAATACAGTAGCTAACTAAAGTCTTGTGGCCATGGATCCAATTGATGAATCAATCAAATCGATTCACTTAAATCTGGAAACTAAATAAAATCTAATCAGTAAAATGAATTGTAATCCTCATCACTAGTGCACAGGAATGACTCACTCACACTCACAATACTGCATGCCAGAATGAGTGAGACAGCGTGAGAGTACAAGGAATGTGTCTTGTTTCTTTTTGTTTCCCTGTGGACGAAACTAAGCGAGTGTTAAGCAAGCATCCCTCTTGTTCTTTTTTCACGTGTGCACAACAGTTTAAAGTTAACAGTACAGCAAAGCCCATGTTAGTTTGGACCACTGCATGCCAGATTGAGTGAAAGAAAATAAGAGAACATTGGATTTTTCTCTTACTAGTGTGGAGAGAGAGCAACAGTACCCTAAAATTACAAGCGTATGAGAGTCATGCTGCAGTGAATGAGACAGTCAAGTGCATGAGAAGCCGCTCTTGCACAATTAGATAAAAATAATGTAAGTACCTTTAAACAAAGAAAAATATGAGAGAGCCGTTAGCTTCAAATGCCAACAATGTCATGCAACCATGATAATACAACAAAATACTTTCTTCAATATTCATACATTTTATCCTCCATTATATGTTTGTTACAAAGTGTAATTTTTCCAGAACACAAATTTCATATTTTTTGGATTAAATATACTATTCTAACCATTTACTGAATATGCTTCTTCTAGAATTGCATAGAGCAAAAGCGTTCCTACCTCCATTAGGCACAAGGCAGGACCCAACCTTGAACAAACTCATCAGTCCATTACAGAGCTCACTTTGTCACACAGTCATGGTCACTCACAGTGGGACAGTTTAGAATCACTTACCACCCTAACCTACCTATTTTAAGACTTTATAGTACCAAAGAAAGTCTAAACAAACACAGTAAAAGCACATGAACTTTAAACAGACAGTTAAACTTTTTTGAGGGGCACATACACCACCCAAATCTAAATACTAGTGTGGAGAGTCGCTTGCGTACTGATGAGTCTATAGCTGCAGATGGAAGCTGCCGTCGCTTTACTTTGTATATAAGAGTCAGATCGAATATTATTTACTTATTTACCTTGGTTTATTTACTTACTTCCTACAGCTTAAAGTCACAAGTAGACTGGAGAGCTATAGCGCGTCTTTATGTGAGAACAGCAGTGTTAGTTGGTGTGGGGGTGTAGGATCGTGAACGCAACTGAGAGAATAAAACTGAATAAAAAAAAAACAAAGCTTGCCTTTAAAAGTATCATACATTTACACAGGCTGTTACAGACTGAAATCAAATGTGTGTTTTTATTCTAAAATAGTAAGAATTAGAGTAGCTCACTTCACAGAACGGACTCAAACCCATGAAGTTTTGATTGCCAGTCAACAGTTGATACCGTTGCGCCACCGAAGTGGTCATAGTAAATGCGTGTCAATGTCGCACCCTAATGCGGGTTCTTTGTCTGCAGTTATATTCTTAAATAGAAGCACACTTGTTCTGTTACGTTTGTACCTTCTGTGAAAGTGTTTATTTGATATTTGGAAATCAGGCTTCACACATTATACACTTCATATCTACATTTTGTCAATTATTACTAAAACATGAAAAACGTTTCTGTTTTAATGATGTGCTTACTGTACATAGATTGTTGTAGACACGGAATACACTTGAAATGAATGTGTTCCAAATTACGATATAGTATTTATAAAACATGTTATTTTGCTTGACTTCTCACTCTATACAACTCTATGCAATTGACACGTAGGTAAACAGACTTGAGCTGAGAAAACTGTGCGGCGGTAAGGGATCTGATAGCAGGCTACTTGCTGCTTATCGACACATTTAGAGGACAAAAGACGCTGATGGAGAGGTGTGAAGCAATTTAAGGTGGGACAAATCTACAAGTTTTTTTGTAGGCTCTGGTAATTCTAGTGTTAAAAGTTTTGAAGAATCTGTGTTCTAAGCTTACAGATGGCTTAATATCTATTACAGAGCTGATTGTGTAGCGATTGGGTATTTGGAGAAAAAAAGTAAAGGATAGGAATTGGGGGTTAGTATGTTTGAAAGAGACAGTACAGTGATCCCTCACTATATCGCGCTTCGACTTTCGCGGCTTCACTCTATCGCGGATTTTAAATGTAAGCATATCTAAATATATATCAAGGATTTTTCGCTGGTTTGTGTATTTCTGCGGACAATGTGTCTTTTAATTTATGGTACATGCTTCCTCAGTTTGTTTGCCCAGTTTATTTCATACAAGGGATGCTATTGGCGGATGGCTTAGAAGCTACCCAATCAGAGCATGTATTACATATTAAATAAAACTCCTCAATGATATACGATGTGCTTCATGCGCGGTGCTTGATTGTTTGCTTTTTTCTGACTCTCTCACTCTCATTGCTTGATGGAGGGGGTGTGAGCAGAGGGGCTGTTTGCATAAAGGCCGTTTGCCTAGAGGATACGGACACTCCTCTACAAAATGCAGAGCGGTGCTTCGGCATACTTAAAAGCACAAAAGCACATATTGATTTTTTGATATTTTGCTTTACTCTTGTGCTCTCTCTCTGACATTCTCTGCCCCTGACATTTACGTCTTTGAAGAGGAAGATATGTTTGCATTCTTTTAATTGTGAGAAAGAAATGTCATCTCTGTCTTGTCATGGAGCACAGTTTAAACTTTTGACTAATGGGTGTTATTTCATGTCTAGGGGGCTCTAATAATGTTAACAGAGTTTATAAGGGCTTAAAATATATAAAAATAACCATACAAACATATGGTTTCTACTTCGCGGATTTTCATCTATCGCGGGGGGTTCTGGAACACAACCCCCGCGATCGAGGAGGGATTACTGTATTTGATTTTGTCTATGTATGTCTTGGTTACATTCCTTTTCTTTTATGGGTGGTTGTCAAAAAGGTGGGGTCACCGCAAAGGACAGAGATGGAGAAGGTCACTGATGTAGTTTGGCGCAAAGTCGTTTAAGGCTTTATAGGTTATTAGTAGAATTTTATATTCAATTCTGTAAGACATAGGGAGCCAGTGAAGGTGGAGCAGGATTTGTGTTATGTGCTCGCTGCTGCTGGTTCGTGTAAGGACTCTTGCAACCGAGTTTTGAATAAGCTGGAGCTGTAATATAAGATTAGAAGGGGCACCTGCCAGCAGCGAGTTACAATAATCGATGAAATAAAAGCATGGACATGTTTCTCAGCGTTAGAAAAGGATAGGAAGGAGTGAACACAGAATATGTTACAGAGGTGAAAATAAGAAAGTTTTTTAATGTGGTTTATGTGGGTGGAATAAGAAAGGGAGGAATCAAAAATTACACCAAGATTCTTTGCAGTAGAGGCAGGTCTGCTGAGATCACTGCCAAGATGGACTGGGAAGGAGCTCATTTTATTAAGTTGCAATTTAGACCTATTTGCAAGAGGTCAGTTTTGTTGCAATTTAATTTTAAAGAGTTCTGCTCCATCCAGGTTTTAATTTTAACTGAGGCAGATTGTGAGCTGAAAAAGCTCTGATGAAGTTCCACCTTTAACATTAAAATAAGGTTGAATATCGTCTGCATAAAAATGATAACCCAGTCCATAGCTACAAATAATATGGCCAAGGGGAAGCATATATATATATACAGAAGAGAAGAGGGCCAAGGACAAAGCCCTGAGGAACTCCTTGTGTGACTGGCACTGAGCTGGAGCTGCTGTTGCCAAGACTAACAAACTCTTGCCTATCAGTCAAATATGACCTGAGCCACTGGAGGGCAGTGCCAGACATACCCAGCATGTTCTCCATTCTGGACAGTAGAATGTCATGTCTCACAGTGTCAAATGCAGCACTGAGGTCTAATATAATTAATATGCTGGCATATTAACCCACTTTAATTAGCAGACGAGAATTGTACAGAATTTGTATCAAAGCAAATCTATTTTTTAGAGACAAATACATCCTCAGAGGTTTCTGCAGAAATACTCTGAAAAACCCTGAATACTTTCTTAACAGGACAATTTATCTCATATCTTTCCCACAGAAGTAAATTGGAAACCAAGAAGGTATCAGAACTAATCAGTGAAATTACCAGAATAGATCAAGAAAAGACAGACTCTGCAGTCAGAACTCAACCTCTTGAAAACTAAAGAAGCAGAACAACTCATTTTTAAATCAAGACATCATTATTATGAACACAGAGAGAAACCTAATAAGATTTTAGCCCAACAAATCCACAAGCAGAAAGTTCACAATACAATCCCAGCAATCACCACCACAGACGGACACAAAATCATTGACAATAAAAATATAATGCACATATTTAGAGACTAATTTAAGTCCTTATATTCTACTGATTTTAAAGACAAGACACAACCTAAAACATTTCTGGATGCATTACAGATACCACAACTAGATACTCTCAGTGAAGAGGAACTGGATAAACCTCTGGCACTATCAGAATTACTGGATGCTATAAACTCACTTCAGAGTGGGAAAGCAGCAGGCCCAGATGGCTACCCTGACAAATTTTATAAAAAGTCTCAATTAAGATAGCTCCCCTTTTATTAGCAACATTTACAGAAGCTAAAGACAATAAACCAAGCATTAAATATTGTCTTTCCTAAGCAAAAAATGACTTATTATAATGTGTCAATTTCACTTCTGAATAATGATGTTAAGATGCTCTCCAAAGTCCCAGCTAGAAAGATTGAGAAAGTGCTTCCTTCGGTAATATCACAAGACCAAACTGGATTTATTAAAGGAAGACACTTGGCTTCCAATCTTCGATGCCTGTTTAATATAATATACTCATCCACAAAGTCTAACACCCTGGAGATATTATCATCGTTGGATGCAGAAAAAGAATTTGATATGGTTGAATGGAACTTACCTTTTCACTACATTGGAGAAATTTGGGTTTGACCCAAAAATTTGGGCATGGATCAAACTACTGTATACCAGTCCAGAAGCTTCAGTTTGCATTAGCAACATTATTTCGGACTACTTCAAACTAGAAGGTAGTACAAGACAAGGATGCCCATTGTCACCACTGCTTTTTGCAAGGGCCATTGAGCCTTCTTTTTCTATTTCAAAACATTCCAATATACATCAATAAATCATTTTGTAAGAAATTAGATTCAACCATAACCTCATTTATTTGGAATTCAAAACACCCATGTATCCAAAGGGCAACTCTACAAAGACCTAAGGCAGAAGGTGGCATGGCTCTACCTAACTTTCAATTTTACTACTGGGCAACAAATATACAAGCTATAAAAACCTGGACATTGACACAAATAAATGAACATACACAGACTTGGTCCACAATAGGAATAAAATCCTGCAGTACTTTTTTATATTCCTTGCTTTGTACCCCAATAAGCACAAGTCATCGCAATTATACTAACAACACAATTGTGTTTTACTCACTCAGAATATGGAACCAATGTAGGAAGCAGTTTAAGAAACAGAAGCTTTTATATGTGGCACCTCTGCACGGGAACCACATTTTCCCATCCTCTCAAACGTACTCAGTTTTTAATATCTGGAAAACATTCAGGATTAAATCACTTAGAGATCTGTACATAGAGTACATCTCAACTGGAAGAATCCTAACTTGCTTATTTTAAGTCAGTGGGTAACTAATGTTATATACTATTTGAAACTGGAAAAAAATCAAATTCTCACTTAGAGGATCTGTACAAAAGTTTTCAAACCCTGGCAGGATCTAATGAATAACATTTTAGAATAAACATTTAAAGTGAGGAAGGGGATTCGCTCCCCTCTTTTTTATTCTATTTACAGTAGAGACTCGCTTATCCTACCTTCGCTTATCCACCATTCTGTATTATCTGACGTCCCACCACAAAAACGCATCAATTGGCAACAAGAACTCCAAGTTGCAAGCATGAGCGTAGTCTATTTTTTGTTGCTTCTGACTCTGCCGCAGCTAATTACAGTGGAACCTCGGTTTGCGAGCATAATTCGTTCCGGAAACATGCTTGCAGTCCAAAGCACTCATACAGTATATCAAACCGAATTTCCCCATAAGAAATAATGGAAACTCAGAAGATTCGTTCCACAAACCAAAACTATTCATATAAAAATGATTAATAAAAAATATAAAGTAAAAATACATAAAACAAATTAACCTGCACTTTACCTTTGAAAAGAATCATGGCTAGTGTGAGTGAATTTCTAAACTCTTGTGGGATTCCACCCAACGGGATGACACATGGAAGAGCGTCCTAAAGCAATCGCGGTCTCCCAGCGCTGCAGCAGTTCGCCATAAAAGCGAATCCAAAAAGATCGCGGACATGCTATAAGCGCCTGCTGTCGATGGGTGATACAAGCAACAAGGAACATTATAAATGCGCAGGGCACAGTATTACTTGGCCACGACCCTGCCTGACTGCTGTGTCTGTGTGTAGGAGAGTGGCAGATTCCGATACAATAAATAACCGCGCTGTTGCTATTTCAAGTTGAATAAAGCTGGTGTTGCTAAAGAACTGAGACTCAGCTTTGTGTTTTCGGGTGCAAGATGGAGACTTGCACATCACAGCACAAACTCACACACTCATGCTGTCACAATGCTATAGTAAACAGTATATGCTCGTATGGATGTTGACTATATGAGTGATGGAGTTAAAGCTCTAGAAACTGCAATTAAATACATTGAGCAACAAGAAGAAGCTACAGGAATCAACATAATGATGCTGCAAAGATGGCGAGACTTGGCAGCAAAGAAACGGCACTCGTCAGGAAAGCAGACTACGATCAAAAATTTCTCTAAATCATCACAGAACTGAACTTTTTAAGTACAGTACATACTGTATTTAACTTCAGACAATTCTGTAACTGTAAGTTCATTTTTTCAGTACATTTTTCTGTTGTTTTGTTGTAAAACATGATTATTAGGTTCGTAATGTATAAAATTATAACATAGTTTGACATTTAATAGGCTTTTTCTTAACACCTCCCATTATCCAACATAGTGAGACTCTACTGTATTTTTATTCATTTATCTATTTACTTATTTTTGCTAGTTTAAAATTTTACTCTGCTGGCCTAGCTCTCTTTCTCATGGGTGGGGGTTGATTTGTTTCAAACCTAGTTTTGTTAAACTTGACTTGCTTGTATGGAATGTTATTTGAGTTTAATAAAATCAATAAAATGCTTAAAAAAAAAAGGAAGAAACGCTACTGGGGCTCCTTTATGCTGTTCCAACAGGAATACGCCTGTATAATGCCTCACTGTGTCTGTGACTACCATGTCAGAAGTTTTTTCTTTTTAATTTTCTTAATTTATAGTCCTTCTGGTGTGGGTTCAGACCAAAATATGTGTGTATATTTATTTATCTACCTATTTATGTATTTTTTTTATTTAAAGAGCTTCTGTAATGAGAAGTAAAGCAAACTGAAGGGCCTGAGCTGCACAAAAGCTTGCATATTGTAATCTGTTCATGTAAACTGTTCAGTTAGCCAATAAAATGTGTCATCTTGCTTTACTTTTAATTACATCAATAATGGCTAACACTGTACATCACCCTTCTACTAAAGTGATTCTGTAAAAAGCTAACAAGTCATAACAGAAAAAGTAAGGTTGTTACACATTCTATAAAAAATGAAACAGGATACTCTAAACCGTGCATAGTATGCACAAGAAAAATTGAGAGAAATTATAACAACTACTAATCACAGTCTAAAAACATCAGTTAAGTCAATTACAATTTTGAGAAAAATCCATTACATATATTCAGTTATTTAATATGGGTAGTCCATCGAAGGGCACAGTCATGCAGATACACACTCTTATTATATTTAGAAAATATAGGCTTGCCTATTAAATTCCACAGGACAATTTAAAAATACTGATAACGATTGAACTTTGAAATAACAAAACAGCAACTCCGTCTATTAAATTGTAAGTTAACCAGAAATGGGGTTAAAACGAAGGTTTACATGAAAACCAGAAGGTAAAGCATACTCAAGGACCACAATTTTTACTCAGATTACACAATTTAAGATGCTACGGTGTCCATGGCAAAAAAAATATTACGTCATGACTGTACAGGTTGACTCTACGAGCCCTGGCTGCAAACCTGGAACAGTCGATAGTTGGAGACCAAGGATGAGACACACAAATGAGGATGCACACAATAAGCAAGAGGTAGGACAAGTGCTTTTATTAAATCCAGTCAATAAAGTGGCAAAAATGCAGTGCAGTGCAACAATACTCAATAAATAAATAATCCATAAAATCAAGTCATCAGTGGAGATTAAAATCAAATAAACAATAAATACTTTAAAACAAGGCTAAAAGTCTCAAAAAGCAGAAATCAAAAAACAAACAAGCCACAGCGCTTCCCACTAAAAATTGATATCTCACTCTTACCCTGGATGGGATCCTGCAACCAAAAGAGACGTCCTTCCAACAGGCACAGTCAACCTTTAATCACAAACTCAAATCCCTGCTGTTACCCCAGGCTTCCAGCAGGGAACTGCACCTTGCCTCACTTCTTCAATTTCAATTGCTACTCCGTGGCCTTATGCAGCAGCCCTCTTCAAGCACCAAGCAGTTCCTGTTACTTAAAGTCACTAAGCCGGAGTGATCCCTTTTAGCCCTCTCGAACACTGGCCATCTGCTCCGCCACGGGTGCTCAATTTCCTGACTGCCTACCTTCTCTCTCACTCTATGCATTCCCCAGTTCCACTTTATTTTAATCTTTGAATCTTCTCTCCTTTTTTATTCTTTTGTTCTGTTTTTTCTTGTTTCCTGCCTACTCTCCCCTTCAATGTGATGATCGGGTACAGGTGTTATAATAACAAAACCCAGAGCACCATTGAGAAATATGACTGAACCGCGCACCTCTGAATGTGGATGCATGGCCAGTTGATTCTCACGTTAAACCCTAGGATGTTCATGTACACTTTTGCATACGGCCACACCATCTTTATTACTTTACTTAAAAATCCAAAACGCTACAAATCTATATCATAACACACCTACCCTGATTAGCTGTCACTTACACAGGAAGGTGACACCCTCTAATCAGCCCTGTGTAACTGGTGGCCAAGGTTCGTAACATGGCCTAACTGCACTACACTAAAATCGCTAAATGCACTTATAAAACTCCACAATAGAATCAAACTTAAGCCCCCTTGTAAAATCAGGGCATTAAAAATAAACAAGAACTTTTAAAAGTAAACAATATATAAAGAAATGGTCCATCAAAAGTTCAATTATTCAAAAATGTTTTTTCATTGTCCTGTCTTGGGTGCTTTTTGAAAGTCAGTCACCAAATCCTATTGGTGAATTTCTCCTTTCAGGTTCGCTCCTCACTGCTCTCTCATCACAGAAGTATAAACCAGAATGTAGCCTTTTCTGAATGTAACACTTAATCTGCTAACCATTACAGCAATGAAGCCATAACAGCCACAAAAATGTCTGAAAAACTGTTGATAACATATACTTTACACATACAGCAGGCAGAGATCCAATGAAGTTGCTAAAATTATGAGATTATTAGCCTTGTTTTACAATATACTATCAAGCATTTTAAGGGATGGCGCTAATATGCCTGTGCAAGGCATTTAAACGTGGACTCAGAGACTTTTTTTTTTTAAACTTGCAGCTATTTGTAAAAAATGGACTAAAAACAGGTCTACCACCTGCCACTGTAAAACTGTTTGCGAAGGGTATCCCATGGGATCCTTAAAACATTCCTTTACAACTGAGGTTAAAACACAATGAAGTGAGCAGTCCTTAAAAAACGAGTTTTCGGTTACGACGCACAACCGCATGCATCATAGCAAACTGTTTTACACGCTACATACAGCAATTCGCATCCGCGACAAACATGCATCTTCTTAGATGCTCCTGCACTTTGTACACACCCCCCCTCCCACCTTGCTGCTACCGTGGTCGGGTGTCTTGGTGGATTATATATAGAAAGGCAGTCAAAACCGCACAGAGCAATGAAAAATCTACATGAGTCACAGGTGCATCTGGACTGTACAAAGACGACAACGACTCGAGTGACGAGTTGAAGGTGGGCACATGAGCAGGCAGTGTATACTGGACGAGAAATCAGCAGACTAGCATGAAGAAGGGAGTGGAGTGGACGTCCTTCACCTCTCCTCCCGTTCCACCCTCCACGCCTGAGCGCCGCACAGACGATTGTGTGTTGGTTCGTTCCGTGCATTGGTTAAAACCCAATGAAGAAGGCAGTCTTTAAAAACCAATAAGCCCTATCCCTCTGTTTCATTAATGTCTCACCTGCTTCACCAATGCAGGCCCTGCAACAGTCGAGACGCTCTCTCGGCACCTGACCTTCTCTGTGCCTGACCAGTTCACACAGAGGCACCACATGACCAGGCGGTGTGTATGCTTCGAGAACGAGGGTGGACGCGACAGGACTATCTAAGAAGAGGCATGTTTGTCACGGATGTAAACCGCTGTATGCAGCGTGTAAAACAATTTGTCGCGAATGTGAATCGCTGTATGCAGCATGTAAAACGCTGTATTGTATGTTGCCCTCTCCAGAGTTGCATCTTTTCATTCAACTACAGTCGTATACACAATGAAGTGAGCAGTCTTTAAAAAACGAGTTTTCGGTTACAACGCACGACCGCGTGCACCATAGCAAACTGTTTTACACGCTGCATACAGCAATTTGCATCCGCAACAAACATGCGTCTTCTTAGATGATCCTGCACTTTGTACACACCCCCCTCCCACCATGGTCGGGTGTCTTGGTGGATTATATATAGAAAGGCAGCCAAAACCGCACAGAGCAATGAAACATCTACGTGAGTCACAGGTGCATCTGGACTGTACAAAGACGACAACGACTCAAGTGCACTGCACGAGAAATCAGCAGACAAGCATGATGGAGGGAGCGAGTGTACGTCCTTCTCCTCTCCTTCCATTCCACCCTCTGCGCCTGAGCGCCGCACGGACGATTGTGTTTTGGTTCATTCCGTGCATTGTTACAATGTTGCTTTTCTTGCTGATTTATTACATTACCGATTTTTCAAATCTTAATTTTCACCCTGTGCTTAAAAATTATTAAAAAACCGGCCTGATTATGCGGCGTATGGTATGCCGCGGGTTGGCTAGTAACAAATAAACAAAGTAGGCTGGAAAAGGAAAAATTCAAAAAGAAATGCAAAGAAATTAATATACAAATAAACTAGTCAATAATCAAATACAGACCATCAAAATCTAAACTTCAAAGTTCTAAAGTCAAAGCTATACAGTCGACCCTTGACATACGACCGGCCTGACATACTAACAACTTGGTTTACGACCAACATCTTGTGTTAAGACCCGAATGCGGTCACGTGTATCCGCTTGTGCGATTGTAAACGTTCGTAAGCATCAGTCGGAGCCCAGATACATGTGTTTGTGGACGTAATTTCAGTCAGTGCACTGATTTATCTATATATATAATTCACTAAGACCATGGCAAGCAAGATGCATAATTGCTAAGGAAGGAAGAGAAGGTAACAAAGGTAAAGAAAGCAATTCTTAAGGGATGTTAACTAGCGGGCTGGCGCGGCACATGATGATGTCATCAGGCTGAGTTAGCACTGGCTTGCTTTGGAGTGTATTATTACAGCAGTTAACAACACGACCAGCTTAGAACTGAGTGCTCGACTATTGTCATTATTAACTTGAGAAACATCGATCACAATCGAAACGAAGAAGGAAATTGTGTGGCAATATGAGAGTGACGTTCATGACCGATCTCGCTAATATGTATAGCATGTTGAAATCCACCATCCCGACAATTTTACAAAGAAAAGAATTGCATAAGGAGGCTCCTAAACAATAACCACCTTCCGTTTCATTCTTCTCCTCCTCCCTTCCTGCAGCCCAAAGATGTCAAATTAAATGTGAGTACAGTATGAAATTGTTGTTTCTGGTAGGCTAGGCACTTTTTATAACTTTTTGGTTAGTACATTAGAAAAATTATTGTTGTTTTGGTAAATTATGCACATTATACAACCCTTTTTTATTATGAAAAGGTTAAGTAAGTGTTGCTATAGGAGGTTAGAAGCGCATTATGGGTATTTCCATTATTTCTTATGGGAAAAATAGTCTTGACTTACAACCAACTTGAGTTACAACCAGCCCTTGCGAACGAATTGAGTTCGTAAGTCAAGGGTCCACTGTACTTCAATTCCAAAACCAAGATCACTAAATAGCAGATTCAGAAGATTATTAGATCCTTACTTAAAAAAGCATAAAGGGAGCCAAAAAACACAGCCTCTTACAGTAGTTGATTCCACAGCTCTTAGAAGGGTGAGTGAGGACCTTGTATAATTTCCTCAGGCCTCTGACTACAACACCCGAGAGTCCTGATTGCAGAGGAAGTCTTACAACTGCATGTACTAGATATAATGTATGACTCGGGACAGACAATGCTTATTTCCTCCAGCTATTTGACTATTCATCTACATTGCGTATACAGACTGGTTTCCACATTCAACATTATCATAAGCCTAAACTGCAGTAAGTGATTTCACTTCATTTGAGATGCATTCTTACATCAAAAAGTGAATAATAACTCAATTCTGTGGTAAGAGACCATTTCTGACTTGTTTTATTTCTGGACCATCAGTACCAAATGTTTGATCTAAAGTCTTGTGAAGAGTTTTCTAAATTCAATGAACATTATATACATTTTGATGGAACATGCAAGCTTACATGTAGTGCAAATGGCTCTGAACCTCTTCTTTTCAAGATGTTGACTTGTGTCATGCAGATTCCAGGATGGAAGGCCATAAATGATAGGGGAAGGTGCACAAACGTAAACAATCCTAATAAGTATCCATCCATCCATTAGTTCAGTTAGGTTAATGTTAAATCTATGAAATATGACTTGTTCTGTTTTCCTTTATCATCACCAGTATTTGGAAGGATCAAAAGTCAGCTATTTATAGTGACAAAAAGTCTGTTTCTTTACATGTCTTTCAAACTATAAACACGCCCTGAAGAGCTATTCCTCATGTACAATATTACTGTTGTGTTTAAAATTTACTGTGAAGAGTAACACTTGGAAACTCATTTACACATACTGTATAGATATAGTAGATAGATAAACCCCCAATATTCCTTTTTCCATTAAATGTATAGCCCAAAATAAATCACTTTCTTCAAAACATGCAAGGCACTGTCTCTACAGTAGCCCGCTCTCATGTAAACACAGTAATCAGGCCTGCTTGTACATCAGAGTGAAATCACTTCCACTTGCCACGTAAACAGAATGCACTAACATTTTCAAAACAGCCAATCCATTTCACATCTGGCTCTCACATGCAATGAGAGCACTGTGCAAGACTTTCCTGGCCTCTGTAGTATCATCCTGTGCTTTAGCTGTGTAAGCATGTAGGTGAGTGTGTATTAGTCAAGTTCTTAGACATTTAAACCTTATGATGTATTTGCAGCTGCCAGCATTCCAGCATGATTCTGCCAAACCTACAGGCTAACAGTTTGCCTTGCAGTCAGTTTCATTCCAGCACTGATCAAACATTATATTCATTGACTGTCTTAAAATGATACTTCTCATTTTTAATTGTGTTAATTTTGCCTCAGCCATCCCAAATTTTTTTTGACACCCCATTTTCTTTAATCTAGCAAAAACAAATTTTGTAGCTGTTATTCTACTTTTATTTTTAATAAAAGGAAAAGAAATAACTTTTATACAGTTATTTCAATAAAATACATTTCTATATTCCACATTTATGTTTATGGACAGTACAGTGGGACAGTGGTTAGAATCCTGGGATCAAAATTCTTGTAAGATGTTTTGTGGAGATTACCACCAATAACTCAACACATGCAAGTTACATAAACATTTCAAACTGGTTTCCCCAGGAGTGTGTGTGTAGGACTTCTAATAGACTGGTACCCTGCTCAGGGCTATTTTCTACCTTGCACATAGTGCTGCCAAGATAAATTCTGACTCCCCATAACCCTGAATTGGATTAAGATAGTTTGAAAATGTTATTATTGTTCACTGTAGTTATTCTGTCTTTTTCTTCAACTAAGCAATATCCACTACTCACACTAGGAAGCACATATTTCAATGATACAAAATTAGATAAGTATGTACAGCTCTACGTAACAATGCTACTTTCATAATTTCAGTCAATGGATTACTGTAAACATTAAATGTGAAATACAAGCAAAAACCTCTACTTCTTGAATAACTTTCTGATGTTTGTCTGCATAAACAACTATGGATAATCTTTTACTTACTCTTGATGATAAACTAAACCATCAAGTTTCTCATGTCATGATTTTAACGTACTTTTAGAAACAGGCTTTTAAATCTGGTCAAACACCTCACTTTTCCTTGGAAGTTAAGTTGATTTTTGAATTGTTTTTAGTAATCTATAAAAAGAAAATGCTCATTTTGTCACATTGGTTGTTTGTCATTCTCTCCCCTCTGTGTGTGTTTTAACTGGAAAGTTATGTTTCCTTTAGCATTCCTAAAACATGGTGGTAAAGTTAAGAGGCAACTCTGAATTATATCAGTGTGGTTGTGTGCATGGGTGGACTGGAGTGTATTCCAGGTCTTATTTACAGCTAGTGCCTCACAATGCAGAGCCCAAGCTGTGGATCCTGTGGCTATACAGTACTTGTGTTCAATAATATATGGATTGGTTTTTTTTGTCTGTATATCTGTTTCTTAATGCAAAAAAAAAAAACTGCACAGATTTCTTATAAAGTTTTAAAAGGATTTGTAGAACAGGCCACCTTAGAACACAGGCCCCAACATTTTTTTGATATAAAATACAATTACTTTTCAATATGTACTTCGATATTTCCAAAAATGAAACAAAAACTAGCCATTGGACTTTAATGTAAAACTCTTAACCAAATTTTAATTTAAACCAACAATTTCAAAGGAATTCAGTAAAGAAGAATCCACATTCATTTAAAGTGGATTGCAAATGAATGCAAATATCCTTTTAAGATCAATGTCACCATGTCACCAGTTTAGTTTCAGTTTCTGCTTCCTCTTGACTGGTAATAATGTATAAAACCTTCATAAATCCAGAAAGTCAACTGCCTACCTCAAGGCGCTTCTTCCCTGGCCAGTCAGTGAAAGGCACAAATTGCTTTGCCTAATGTTAATAAAAAAATAGATTTGGATTGATAGACACATCTAAATATCCAAAATGATATAATTTCCAAAACAATTAATTCAAACACACAAAATCATATTCATTTCTTATGGATAATAAAGTTTCATCTTCAAAAATAGTAAAAGCAGAAAGGAATGTAAACTGTTTGTACCTAACATGTAGTACTATCTTTGTGTGGACTATTTTGGTAACTTCATGTTACTGCAGGTCTTGCTGGTTTAGGTTTGTGATGCATTTTCTGAACCCATTCAACTCTGCCAATTCTGACAATATCAGGTATATGACTAGATCAGACTTTGTACCCAGGTAGCTTTACATTACAAAAAAGATATTTTTATGGACATTTTGGAGTATGGTATTGCTTAAAATAACTGGTTAATGGAATACATTCTAAATGTTAAGTAGATCAGTCATGTTTTTTTAATAAGTTGATTAATATCTCTTAAACTATAGTAAAATAAGCTACTTTAAAAATACAATGAGGAAGTATTGTTATACATCTTAGTAGCTGGAAAACAATTAAGAAAAACTGATTTTGCATACATTTTTATGAATAGTTCTTAGATGTCAAATCATAATGCACTACAAAATGAATAGTACTCAAGTGCATCATGCAGAAAATAACCAGTTGCTGGATGTATACAATGCAATTCATTGAGTTAACAGACATGTGTAACTAGAGCAAACAGCTGATGAATGCATACCTTGCATAGTTTCAAAGAACACTGGCATTGGGGGCTTTTCCAAGCAAAACAAGTGTTTGGCACATGTGCACGTAAAGAGCACTTGCCAAAAAACTGCAAATACCAATCAATTTGTGAATAGGTAGTGGGTGGGAAAGAAAAGGCAGACAGGTTGACAGCAAGGATTGTTAAGATTGTTCCCTTAAGAAATAATACAAGTTGTAGTATATTTTATACACTATATGCCACAGCCTGTACATATTCAACTGCTTTTTGTCACAGTATGCAAGTTACTCTTATGCAGAATCTTGAGGAACAGTCACAGTATGACCTGACATTCTATCACACCAATGAACAGCTTCATTGACCATTGCCTCAATACATTTTAGTCTTATTCCAAAAACTGGCCTACAGTTACCTTGGTACTTTTGACAATAAAGAAGTGATATTTTACCCATCACCAAGTTTTATTGTCCTTGATTCAGTATAAAATCAGCTTTCCAATTATGTCAGTTATGAATGACTGCATACCCTATAAAATTGTGAAAGCTGTGTGCAAATTAATTTTTTTTTGCATTTTTCTTGTAAAAGTGACACACAGAATAAATTAAATTGAAAAAAATGAAAAATAAACATTTGATAAAAGTTATTTTAAATCTGTACCATATTACTTACATGTGCATGCTACTTTTTGTAGCCCCACCACTTTGTTTTTTTTTTTTTTGTTGGGGTGGTACCCAGAGCATTGCCTTGTATCTGACTGTAAAGCACAAATTAATTACACTATCATCAAGTGCTTTATGTCCTCTGTTTAAGTATATAGCAGGCACCATACAAAATAACTTTAGGCTGTAATATTATTACTATCAAATATAATAGGTAAAAGAGAATGCAGAAAAAATAAAGACAAAAAGAGAAACCAATCTACACAGTTTCATAGTTATAAACAATGGAACCAGTCAGAATGAATTACACAAATGGAAAAAACATTTTTAGATATGAAAAAAAATGTGAGCCTTTGGTGTCTTTATATACCAGTATACGCAGTATATGGCAACTTGCTGTTGCACTGAACTTTACTGTTAAAGAGTATTACATAATGCATCATACAAATGTCTTACACCATTCTACATCACACCAGCATCAACATTAAATCCCTCATAGATTAGAAAAGAATACACTTTCTGCTCATTCTTCTCTTTGGCCTGTTGTGAAAGTTTTTTTCAGTGATTTTATATAAAAAATATAACAAAATAACTACTAAGAAATGGCTCTGAAGCAATATATAGAATAGGCAAAGTAAGATACTGCATCTGCCTCTAAACTGTTCCTAAATATCTTACATGGGGCGGGATAGCAGAAAACTATGGTATATAATCTATTGATTGACCAGAAAATCAGCAGTAACGGGTACAAAAGACCTTTGAATGACCAATAATAACATCAATCAATATATACTGTTCAAAAAATGTAAAGGAACACTTTTTAATTAGAGTATAGCATCAAGTCAATTAAACTTCTGGGATATTTATCTGGTCAGTTAAGTAGAAGAGGGGGTTGTTAATCAGTTTTAGCTGCTTTGGTGTTAATGAAATTAACAACAGGAGCATTTGAGGGGCAACAATGAGATGACCCCCAAAACAGAAATGGTTTAAAAGGTAGAGGCCACTGACATTTTTCTGACCTTTTTTTCACTAGTTTTGCAATTGACTATGGTCAGTGTGACTATTGGTAGCACGAGGCGATACCTGGACCCTAAACAGGTTGCCCAGGTAGCCTAACTTCTCCAGGATGGCACATCAATATGTGACATTGCCAGAAGAAGGTTATTGTGTCTCCCAGCACAGTCTCAAGGGCATGGAGGAGATTACAGGAGACAGGCAGTTACTCTAGGAGAGCTGGACAGGGCCATAGAAGTTAATTAACCCATCAGCAGGACTGTTTTTTTTTCCTTTGGGCAAGGAGGAACAGGATGAAATCTGCCAGAGCCCTACAAGATGACCTCCAGCAGGCCACTGGTGTGAATGTCTCTGACCTAACAATAAGAAACAGACATCATAAGTGGGCCTAACGTCCTCTAGTGGGCCCTGTGCTCGCTGAGCGGCACCATGGAGTTTGATTGGCATTTGCCACAGAATACCAGAATTGGCAGGTCCACCACTGGCACTGTGCTTTTCACAGATGAAAGCAGGTTCACCCTGAGCACATGACAGACATGAAAGGGTCTGGAGAAGCCATGGAGAATGTTATGCTGCCTGTAGGCATGACCGATTTGGTGGTGGGTCAGTGATGGTCTGGGGAGCAATATCCATGGAGGGACGCACAGACCTCTAAAGGCTAGACAACGGCATCTTGACTGCCATTAGGTATCAGGATGAAATCCTTGGACCCATTGTCAGACCCTATGCTGGTGCAGTGGTTCTGGGTTCCTCCTGGTGCACGAAAATGCCTGGCCTCATGTGGTGAGAGTATGCAGGCAGTTCCTGGAGGATAAAGGAATTGATCCCACTGGCCCCCATGCTCGCCTGACCTAAATCCAATAGAACACCTGTGGGACATTATGTTTCGGTCCATCCGAGACCACCAGGTGGCACCTCAAACAGTCCAGGAGCTCAGTTATGCCCTGGTCCAGATTTGGGAGGAGATCCCCCAGGACATCATCTGTCATCTCATTAGGAGCATGCCCCAACTTTGTTGGCATGCATACAAGCATGTGGGGGCCATACAAACTACGAGTACAATTTTGAGTTGCTGCAATGAAATTTTAGCAAAATTAACTATCCTGCAGCATAATTTTTTCACTTAGATTTTTGGGGTGTCTTCAGCCATCTAATTTTGATTTCCATCAAACGATGTGGCATCCTTTCATCCCTAACACATTACCCAGCCCATACCAGTATAGATATCCAGCATGATTTTTTTTCGCATTGTGATCTGATGTGTTTTCAAAGTGTTCCTTTAATCTTTCTGAGGAACTTAGAAAGGCTTCCTAAGATGTGAGCTTAATAACTTGTCACAGGTTGGCTGCTGAATGCACATACAAGTGTTGTATACCCTTGAAGAACACCAAATGTCTGTTTTTACATGTTATTTGAATCATTTTCATATATCAGTTCACATTCTATAATAAAGTTGATAAACATTCTACAAGGCAAATAGGGACAGTGAATGCAATGCAGATCATTTAATTTGTGACACAGCACATAGAGAAATGTTGCATGTTTTTGAAATGCCACATTCCGCATTTTTTTAGACGTTACTCTATCATCTATATTCCCTATGGCATTTGCCATTTGACTGACGTAAAGGGCAGCCATTCTGAGATCTTTTCTGTTCTAACACATGCATGCACGATCAAACACGCAAGCTACTGCAAAACTCCAGAGAGTTAAGTGATCTAGTTATCATTCCAATTTATATTCACTAAAGAAGGGATATAAAAAATGAGGTTGAGTTTGGGCTAGACCCAATAACAAACCAAAAACATACCATTTCCGTGTGGAATGGGATGAGGACTTTTTTCACCATGTCACATTTGAAGTGCATTTGTCTGATCTGTCAATCTCATTGCTATTCCAAAGAAGGGAAATGTGGAGAGGCACTTTTGCACTGTTCATTTTATAATTTAATTACAATTACTACTTTAGATAAACAATGTATTAAAACTTGTCACAGATGACTGGGATTCTTACCCGGCCGGGACGCCTAAAAGGTCCGGAAGGTGACAATAGCAGCTTCCGGGTCAAGAGAGGGCAACCACCCTGGATAAAAAGAGGATCACGGGAAAGGGACAAAAACATTTTAACCCGTTGGGACCCGTGGCCAGCGCCAGGGGGTGCCTTAAGTCTCAACAGACCAGAACAATTGTCACTTCCACCACACCAGGCAAAATGGCAGCTGAACATGCCTGGAACACCCGGAGTGCTTCCGAGGCAAAGGGCAACACCTCCGCCACACCAGGAAGTGCTGACAGAAGTTCGTTTCCAGCCACCTAGAATGCATCCGGGCGGGTCGGGAGTGTGAGCTGGGCGAAGCTCCCCTGGAGGAGACAGGCCGCCAAGGACTGAGAGAAAGAACTTTATTGGGGGTGATTATTGCTGTGAGCATTGTGTACTGTGTTTTGGACTTTATTTTCTGTATTTGGAGGTGTGTAATAAAAGTGTGACTTTTATAAAGATGTGGTCTCCGACTGGTGGTGTCCAGGCAAGTCTCACAAACTATAACAACAGATTATAGATTAAATAAAAAATACACACAGAGCGGCGCTAACAAAACAAACACCAGTAACGCACATAGAATTCAGCTCTGCACCTCTGAAACATTGAATATGGCACTATTAAATGTTAGAACATTAACTAACAAGACTTTTTTTTATCAACAATCTTA
This sequence comes from Polypterus senegalus, assembly GCF_016835505.1. Lineage (NCBI taxonomy): Eukaryota > Metazoa > Chordata > Cladistia > Polypteriformes > Polypteridae > Polypterus > Polypterus senegalus. Next base: position 296,655,704 of record NC_053154.1, read on the forward strand.
TTAGTGATGGAAAAATTGATTTTATTGCACTAAGTGAAACGTGGCTTAGCTCAGACGGCAAGGCAGTTTTAATTGAATCTGCGCTTCCGGATTACAGTTTTACTCAAGTGGATCGCCAGGGAAAGAAGGGTGGTGGCTTGGCAAACATCTACTTGTGCCGGTTAAAGTGTAAAGATGTCAGTTTTGGTAAATTCAAGTCCTTTGAGTATCTCACCGTTATTATTCATGGAGATTCTCACTTTCTAGTATTATCCAGTACAGACCTCCTAAATACAATACGTCTTTCTTTGAGGAATTCTCAGACTTAATGTCAATTTTAATTATGACACACTCTTAATAGTCAGTGATTTTAACTTTCATATCGACAATCAGTGTGACCAAAAAGTAAAAATTCATGAACCTCTTGGACTCTTGATTTGAGACAGCTCGTTAATCAGCCTACACATAAGGCAGGTCATACATTAGACTTAGTAATTACCAAAGGACTAAAAGTTTATGTAAAGCAGGTCATTGATATTGGTTTATCAGACCATTTTCTTTTACTATTTAATATAGAAATAATGATAGAAAACATTCACCAGAAGCATATTGATAAAAAACATTTCTTTGATTCATCAGCAGCCTTAAAACTTACAAACATTCTAAGCAATCAGTGCATTTATAGTACTAACTATAATAGCGAGGATAATGTAAATAGTAAGGTGGAAAAATTTAATACTAAAGTAAGAGCTGCTGTTGACATAGTTGCACCTGAAAAGACAGTTAAAAAATCTTCTAGCATTGCTATACTGTACCATGGAAGACCCAAAGAGTGTCTGATTTAAAGAGAACATGCCGTAGAGCTGAGTGTAAATGGAGGAAAACTAAACTAACTATCCACTATGAAAAATATGAAGGTTAAAATAACAGAATACGATAACACAGTCAATATTGAGAGGCGTTGCTATTTCTCTAAGATTATAAATAACAATGCTAGTAATGCCTGAGTCTTATTCTCTACGATTGATCGTCTGCTAAACCCAGGTAACACAAAGGAATACCTCCAAAATACCTCCAGTGAAACCTGTGAGGGTATTGCTGTATTCTTCAATCAAAAAATTAATGATATTAGAAATAATATAGTATATCTCCCCAACACTGCTGATCCTCCTGAGCCCCAGTACTCCGTTATAAACAAATCAAATTCTTTCACCAGAAAAGATTTACCTGATTTACACAAAATAATTTCTCAACTGAGACCCTCTACCTGTGTCCTTAACCCAATACCAACAATTTTTTTCAAAGAAGTATCAGGTGTGCTAATTGATAATATTCTTGACATTGTAAACTCATCATTAGATATGAGGGTCTTCCCAGACTGTCTTAAGACTGCTGTAGTTAAACCTGTACTCAAGAAAAATAATCTTGACCCCTCTGCTTTTGAAAATTTTAGACCCATTTCTAACCTGCCTTTCTTAAGTAAAATTTTAGAGAAGGCAGTCATTATGCAGTTAAATAGCCATCTCAATAAACATGCTGTCATTGATAAATTTCAGTCAGGTTTTAGAACAAATCACAGCACAGAAACTGCACTCGTTAAAGTAGTAAATGACTTGCGGGTAAATGCAGACAGAGGCCATTTATCTGTTCTCATCCTTAGATCTGAGTGCCACATTTGACACCATTGATCACAATATTCTTAGAAATTGCCTTAGTCAATGGGTGAGCCTCTCTGGCAGTGTATTAAATTGGTTTGAATCCTACCTGGCAGGTAACAATGTCTTACTTGTGTTTCTAATTGGATGAATAGTAATTTTCTCAAGCTAAATAAAGAGAAAACAGAAATCTTAGTGATTGGCAATAATGGAGACAATGAGATTATTAGAAATAAACTTGATGTATTAGGATTAAAAGTCAAGACGGAGGTAAAGAACTTAGAGGTAACTGTTGACTGCAACCTAAATTTTAAATCACATATTAATCAGACCACTAGGACAGCATTTTTTCACTTAAGAAACATAGCAAAAGTTAGACCTCTTATATCATTGAAAGATGCTGAGAAATTAGTTCACGCTTTTGTTTTCAGTCGTCTAGATTACTGTAACGCACTCCTCTCAGGACTACCCAAAAAAGACATAAATCGTATAGCAACTAGTGCAGAATGCAGCTGCTAGAATCCTAACTAGGAAAAGAATATCTGTGCACATTTCTCCAGTTTTGATGTCACTACACTGGTTACCTGTGTCATTCAGAATCGACTTTAAAATACTGCTTATGGTTTACAAAGCCTTAAATAATCTCCTTCCATCTTATATATCGGAGTGTCTGACACCATATATACCAAATTGTAACCTTAGCTCCTCAAATGAGTGTCTGCTTAGAATTCCAAGAGCAAAACTTAAAAGTGGTGAGGCGGCCTTCTGCTGTTATGCACCTAAAATCTGGAATAGCCTGCCAATAGGAATTTGCCAGGCTGATACGGTGGAGCACTTTAAAAAAACTACTAAAATCACATTACTTTAACATGGTTTTCTGATAACTTCACCTTCATTTAATACTGATACTCTGTGTATTCAATTCATTATAATAACTATTCATGGTGGCTTTAAAATCAGTACTGACCCCTACTCTCTCTTCTGTTTCTTTTCCCAGTTTTCTGTGGTGGCGATCTGTGCCATCACCGCCTAATCAAAGCACCGTGATGTCCTACATTGGTGGATTAAAAGCCAGACGTCTACATGACCACCATCATCAAGTCCTTCCAAGAGAACCCTAAATACAAAGAGAACTGTTTCATTTATGTTAGGCAGAATGCCCAGAGGAGACTGGGCGGTCCCAAGGCCTGGGACCCCTGCAGATTTTATTTTTTCTCTCCAGCCATCTGGAGTTTTTTTTTGGTTTGTTTTTTCTGTCCTCCCTGGCCATCGGACCTTACTCTTATTCTATGTTAATCAGTGTTGTCTTATTCTAATTCTTACTTTGTCTTTTATTTCTCTTTTCTTCATCATGTAAAGCACGTTGAGCTACATTATTTGTATGAAAATGTGCTATATAAATAAATGTTGTTGTTGTTCATAAAAACTACGACACTGACTTCCATCCGAAAAGCGAGCTGAGAAAGAGAAAGGTCAGGGAACTAAAATTACAGTTAATCGGACAGCAGTCATTTTTCACTCAACTGAATCCAAAAGCAAAGGCAGCCACTGAAGCATCGTTCTGGTGAGTCACTCCATCACTAAGCATAAGTCCTTCCAGGATGGAGAGATGATAAAAGAGGCCTTCATTGAGGCAGCTGACTCATTGTTTCAAGATTTTAAAAACAAACTAGAAATATTATCTTCAATAAAACCTCTTCAGCTATCAAGAAGTACAGTTATACAGTGCTGTGACGTAATGGCTGATGATATGACACAGCAGCTTTGAAAGGACATTGTGTACTGTGAGTGTATCTCACTGCAATTAGACGAGACTACGGACATACTGTAAGTAATACAACACAGTTGTGCATTTATATTCGGATGGTGTTTACAGATATGACTGCAAAAAAGGAGCTGTTGACAATACTGCCCATGAAAGAACACCTGCAGGGAGAAGACATTTTTCAGTCTTTCAAAAACTTTATCGAGAAAATCCATGCTCCCAGTGTATAAATTGATGTCAACCACCAGACAGTGTGCCCCCAATGGTGGATCACTCAAAAGGATTTATTGCCAAGTGCAGGAAGGATAATGCTTTCCCTGACTTCCTTAATTACCACTGCATAATACACCAACAAAAATGCTAAACATGAAAGAGATAATGGATGTGGCAACAAAAATTGCCTGTTCCATTCAAGAGAGATCTCTTCAAAGACGACTGTTCCATGGCTAACTGCAACTACTCTTGCTACACACTGATGTGAGATGGCTTAGTAGGGAGAAATTCTTGCAGAGATTTCAAGACGTCTGTCCGGAGATAAAGGAGTTTCTCCTTGTCATTAAACATGCAGGATACAAGCAACTTAATGACAATCAGTGGCTGCTAGACTTGGCATTTTTAATAAATCTGACCAACATGTTGAAAGAGCTTAATTTAGAGCTGCAAGGAAAAGACAAAACAATGGTCAATATGATCAGCTTAGTTAATGCCTTCAAACAAAACATGCAACATCTGTTCTCAAAGATGCAGTGCCATGATTTGGGGAACTTCTAAAACCTCGCATTAGAACTGGAGATGCAACGGAAGGCATGTGCAGAACTTGACAGTGTGTGCTACATAGAGCAGATTGGAAATTGTCTGTCAGTCTTTGACAAACGGTTTCAAGACTTTGCTTTACTCAAGCCAATCACTACATTTATATGTGACCCATTTAGGGAAGATGTTGAGGTTGATTCACTGTTTCACCTGAATTCGTCTACAGTGGAGGATGAGTTTTTGAAATTACAGGTTGTAATTCAGCTGAAATCCAGGGCTCATGGACAGTTTTGGAACTTATTCACAGAGGAAAAGTACCCAAACATGAGGAAATCTGCTATCTCCTTGAATACATTATTAGGCTCTACTGATTTAAACGAGTCAGCCTTTTCCCACATGAAGATTATTAATCTTATACTGTTCCACCATGACTGATGATCTTTTGGAAGCCTGCTACTTGTCCAGACTATGCAACCCATGCTGACTCCATTCAGTGCAAGTCATCAGAGTAAAGTAGTCACCATACCTGTATTGAATTGTATTGTGCCATAAGGGTTCATGCAGTTTTGCAAGGTACGCCAACATATAGTGTATATATAAAATATACTCAGTATATTATATATATATATATATTTTTTTTTGACATTTTTTTAATGTTGGTAGATTATTTTGACCTGGGGGCCTCTTGTATAAACGGTGCGTACGCATAAAAATGTTGTGTAAGAAGGTTTTCACATTCAAATCGCGATGTATAAAACCTAAACTTGGCGTAAAGCCACACATATTTCCACGGTAGCTCATACCCTGGCGTACGCAAGTTCAGCGCTCAGTTTTGCAGACTGGCGGCACCCAGCGTCAAAGCAGTGCTACTGTTCCTGTGTGGTTACCTTTCTTTTTTAGATCTACATCCCAGACGCGGTTTTACAATGAAATTAACCTCATATTGTTTATTAGTTTAATGCATCTGATTGTAATTAACCTGTAACAATATAATGGTCCAGAGAATGGTCAAACTGTTCCAAATACCATAACTGCTTTAGTGTTGTTACTCTCACTGCACCTTCTTCTTCTTTCAGCTGCTCCCATTAGAGGTTGCCACAGCGGATCATCTTTTTCCATATTACTCTCACTGTACCACTCAGAGTATTTACATCACTGTGTCTAACTTTAAACCACAGCTATCCAGCAGCTGATCGGAAAAAGAATTGTCGGTATACAGCATCAAGCACATGCTGCCATGCCATTCTGTCTATTGAACTGCACTCATATGGCAAACGCTTCCTTGCGGTTCAGAAACAGTTTCATCCCAAGAACTATAAACGCACTCAATCAGTCCATCAAGTGCTCCTTGTTGAACACTTTGTACTTATAAGTACAATCGCCTCACTGTAAACTTGTACTACAGTTACAGTATAATATTGCACAACCTAAAGCGCGTATTTACATATGATGATGATATCATTTTTACAATAAAATGCAGCAAAATATGTTTATCATATTATTCAGATGAAACTTTAACTTCATTTAAATAATCTATATTGTTAATAATTAAACGTGAGGACACGTTGCCAGCACTTGCGAGTTGCTGACGCTCTGTTCACGAATTGTTCCTGCCTCACGCTGTATTCTTGCTGGTGCTGACGCAACACTGGAAGGATAGATGGATAGAATAATTAAACACGTACTACGAAGATATTTCAATGTTCCTTAAAAGTTTTGACGAATCGGCGTTCTAAACTTACAGATGGCTTAACGTCTATTACAGAGCTGATTGTATGGCGATTGGGTATTTGGAGAAAGAAAAGTAAGGACAGGAATTGGAGGTTAGTACGTTTGAAAGAGACAGTACTGCTACAATAAAGTATTTAATCGAAGGTCGCTCATCTTGTGTGAGACATGAACAATAACATGCTTTAACTCCTCTTATCATGAAAATTAAAATAGTATACATCTCAGTTTTTTAATTATTCAGAGAGCTGTAATATCACAAATGTAATAGATTCTGTGTCATGTCAGAGGAAGAGAAAGCCCGGAAGCACGTAGTGATTCACACATATAGAGCACATAGATAAAATACAAAACAAAGCATTTAACGTGCTACTTTAGTTACAATGGGATTTGAGAAATTATACAATTTTAAGATTAAGTTTATGATGTTCTACTTTAATGACAAAATAAACTACGTGATTAAATAAAACTGGAAATTTTGAGATTAAAGTTGATATTTTGTGCTTTTTTACCCACTGTGTGCCTTTCTTTTTTCTCTGTACCTTAATGAGCTTTTATATGACACTCAGATGGTGGGCTAGGACTCGCCTTTTCACGGCGACTTTGATACCTGACAACTTTTTTTTTTATTTTGGGCACTGTGCAACTTAGTGAACTTGAGCTTTCGAGTTTCTCCGACATGCTATGTCACTCGATTAACTTCCTTTTGTTGTTTATACCACTGTTTAAACCAACAAATAGTAAATTTTTCTTTGCCTCCACTTGATATTCGCTGAAATTCTATTTTAAATGTTGAACTGGACAGTAAAAATCTGAAAAAGCTAACATTTTTTGTTTCTACAAATCCTTCAGTTTTCAAAAAAAATCTGCATTAAATTTTAGCACCAAAAACACCATCACCACCACAGTATACTGCTTTCAGTGTTTCCACTCCTGGAGAACTTGCCATTTTTTTCAGTAGAACCTTATATTATGCAAGGCATACATTCAAGCACTGCAAATAGAGGAAAACAAAGTATTGTGTGTCAAAAGACTACCTTTTACACTGCCAATAAAGTACCATGAAGTCAGTTTTGCCTATACCTATTAGAATGTCCAGTATGTACTGTATACACATCAGCACCTTTAACACAATTCCCACAAAATGCTATTTCTGTATATTTGTGTATCCATATCATTGTCATAATTGTGTTTGTGCTTGGTGAGTGTGTGCTTTTGTCCTTACATTCATCTGGCAGCTCATCCAGGGTTGGCCACTGTCTTGTGCTGGATGCTGCAAGGATAGGCTCGGCACCCTGCATGTCCAATTTGGCATATGCAGGTTAGAAAGACAAAAAGACAGATATTTTGAAAAAAAGATTTCAGCTAAATAAATGCAAATAGTATTATTCAAACAAGGCAAGTTAACACTGGCCACAGCTGATAAAAATATATAATATTTAATCTTTGAAGTTACTGATAACATAAAACTTTCAATAATTGCAGCAAACCCATCAATAGCTAAACACACAATGTCATCCAATTTTTGAGTTGTGGTACTTAATGATTTTATATTTTATTAGATAATGTAATACTTTTGAAGTATGCAGTATCACCTGGTTATCTGGCAAAATTATTTGAATTATTATGACTTTTTGCATGTTTAATATCTTTACCCAAAGTATCTTTATTGGGTTCACATAAAGAACTGGAGGGAGGTATTAAACTGGCAAACTTGTGATTATTGGCTTATACCCACATTATATTACATTATACCCTATTACATGTATGTAAACTATATGAAAAAAAGTCATCCTCTTTAATAAAACCTATGTGCATCCAGGTGTCCATGTGTGTGTGTCTTCTGGTGAAGTGCGCATGCGCGGGGCCACGCCGCACAACGCACCATGACCTGCCCATGTGCACGGCACCATGGACGCACACAGACTGGAAGCTGGGCACACAGTGAATGGCCTAGCCGCAGCCGCGCATGATAAGCAAATAAAGCACACATACTGGAAGCTGGGCACACAGTGAATGGCCTAGCCGTGGCTGCACATGTTAAGCAAATAAAGGACATCATTGCTGGGGAGAGTGCTGATTGGGTAGTCGTGACTGCACACATAAAATCCGTTCCTGTGGAGACGCCACACATACAATAATCAGCTGCACACCACCACAGATTAAAATACTTGCTGGGGAACTGCACAGTACTTCCTGGGGAGACGCCACAGGCACGATTATCACCTGCACGCCACACATTACATCAGTTGCTGGGGACACTCTGCTGACTGCCCAATGTTGTGACAGAAAATTAAAGTCATATTACGGACATCAAAGCCAGTATTACTGTCAGAGAAAATTACAGGCATTTTACGGAAATACAAACCAGTATTACTGCGAGAGAAAATTAAAGGCACACAATACAATGACACATATTACAGCCACATACAAGCCAGTATTACTTTAAGAGAAAATATTACAGACGTATCTACTAACAACATCCCACCCAAAAGAAAAGGACACGTCAAGTAGGACAAAAGACACAGACAATCAAATCCTATATAAGCAACATTTCCTGGAAGAAAGGTCAGCTCAACAAGTAAACATTAACAAAAGAAAGGCTGAAAGACAAAGAAAAATACGAGCAAATAGATCGATTGAAGAAAAAGAAAATGAACGTCAGAAAAACGCTAAAAGAGAAAGACTCAGAAGAGCAAACCTTACAAAAAGATGGCATTTACTTGCCAGAACCAGTATTTAGCCACGGTCAGTTATATGTTGTACTATCAAGAGTTAGAAGTTTTCCAGATGTTGTTGTCAAGGTTGTAGATGGTCCAGAACAAGGCAAACTATTGCCAAACTCAGACAGAATATTTACAAAAAATGTTGTCTATAATGAAATTTTATAGAAACATTTCATGAGGTAAAAAATAGAAATTTTTTTTTAAATATCTTCTTCAGATATTGTGTAGTACAGATTGTTACAAAGTTTTACACTAAGGCAATATTAAATATACTTACTGTATTTTCATATACTTTTCTATTTTATTTTTTTTATTATTTTATTTGAGGCTTCTTGCAAAAATATTTTTGACAAACAAATGATGACAACAAACAGAATAAGGTCAAGGTCCCTTGCCATTTAATATAGACTGTTCCTATTAATGTTTATGCACTACTGCTCTAGCCGCCGTTATTGTAACGGGCTTAATGTCTAGTATCATTTATATTAGGGGGTGAACTTGCAATAGAAAGGTACAGTATAATGGATTCTTACGCACTCAAAATTTAATCTTCAATATCCTGGTCATTTCCCATCTTAATGTTTTTAAATATTTAGAAATTACAGTAACAATGAAATGAAAAAAGGGTCTCTGATGGGCCTCTTTAAGAATAACAGGCTTTCCCTATTATTTCAGCAGGACCTAATGTAACAGGTGTAAGTAAACACGCAGTACATTCTTTAACCTATTAGCCGGCTCTTGGAAATCTTAATGTCTGAGACACAGTCACAGTCTACATTAGATAATAATGTTCATGAGATCAGGAAATCCTTACACCACCACTAAAAGACTGATTCAGAAGTAGCAAAACATACCTGAACAAAAAATCCTACACAGCCAAACTGACTACTAAACACAACCTGTATAGTCAATACCTTAAAAAACTGTTATGCTTAGGAAGAGTGTTTAACTTGAGAACAGATAATCTGAACATAGCATTTTACCCAAAATAAGTAATAAAATATCAACATACCAGATTGAAGATGCCAATCAATGCCTATCACCGATTTGAAAAATCATATGTTGAAAAATCCTACAACACTGTGTCAACCCACACTTTCATGCTCACAAAGTTGATCAGCAAAGTAGAGGAAAACATTTAGGAATTCAACATTCTTACCTGATTTTCGTTTGGAGCCATAGTCTCTGAAAAAGAAACAACAACAAAGGGACATTATTGGGAGGCAGAAGAAGAAAGAATAAGATGGGTGGATCTCACTTCAGGTTCCTGTCTCTGCTGTCTCTCATTAAATTATCCATTTAGGCTAAAAGGCAACCAGTGCTGCACTAAGAGCCACTGAAAAGCAGAGAGAGAGTGAGCGGGTGAAAACAGAGAGAGAGACAGAGAGAGAGAGAGAGAGACAGCAAGCCAGCTGCAATTGCAGCACTAAGCTCATCAAATCATGTGACATCACCTCCCCTCCCCTCACAGTCCTTAAAAGAACGAAGCAGCATAGTAAATCTGTAAATTTATTAAATCCCACACAGTTAACAGAAACAAACTGGATTAAACCATTAAGGATTTAGGAAAAGGGGCTTTACAACATAAAAAGGAAGAGGAAAATAGGTAATGCAGCATTTCAAAATACTTAGTAGGAAACAAATGAGAAATGGAAATATGCTTAGTTCCTTCGGCAAGCATCATTCTTAAATTAAAAATAAAAAGGGCTGAAAGTCAAGAGTAATGATAAGGGTGTAAGCTTTACAGTTTCAGGGTCAATATTTTAATATGTTACAGGGGATCCTTGATAAAAATCAATCAGTGAAAATAACCTAAAAACAGAAAAGATTACCAATTTTATGTTCAATTGTCCACAATGATATCTGTAACCAACATAACATTGCTTGCACAGTAAATACATGACTACTTGGAGTTATATTTTGCCCACTGCAATGACTGGTGTTCAAGAATGGTACTTATCTGCTATTGCTATGTGGGGCTCAACACCCTGTGATGCAATGGATGTAAATTCAAACAATGCACGTATTGAAACATAGAAATATAACTTGAAAGCTAAAGAAAATCTTATCCTGACTGAATAGGTAATATACATCATACTAAATATACTGCCATCCATCCATCCATTTTCATCCATCCATCCATTTTCTAACCCGCTGAATACCGAAAACAGGGTCACGGGTCTGCTGGAGCCAATCCCAGCCAACACAGGGCAGAAGGCAGGAACCAGTCCTGGGCAGGGTGCCAACCCACTGCAGGACACACACATCAAGCACATACTAGGGCAAATTTAGAATCGCCAATCCACCTAACCTACACGTCTTTGGACTGTGGGAGGAAACCCACGCAGACACGGGGAGAACATGCAAACTCCACGCAGGGAGGACCCGGGAAGCGAACCCGGGTCTCCTAACTGCGAGGCAGCAGCGCTACCACTGCGCCACCGTGCCACCCATATTATATTATATTATATTATATTATATTATATTATATTATACTGATTTCCCACATACCTAACACAAAGAGCACACAATTATTAATCCATTACTGCATCTGAAAGAGTCAGAGCATACTTCTTCAGCATTAGGATTCATCCCTGGATGGGTCCCAAATTTGCCATAGCGTAACATACTGAAAAAAATAACTATTTAACATATGTAGTATGTCTTACAAAGCTGTTAATTTCTACACCCTTGATTACTTGCTTTAGACCAACTTTACATAACCCACAATTCCTGTTATGATAGTGTTATCACAATCATAAAGACTTGCTATGTAACTCTTCAGCAACATTCATTTTGTTTTGTTGCTAAAACACTCGGTCTCAAACTTGGGCCTTTTATTGTGAAGCACTACCAGTGGTCATAACTTGAAAGTAAATTTCAACCTCTTCCCTTTCAATCAGATACATCTGCAAGTACTGCATATTCTCCAGTTATTATCTGTATCAAATTTACTTCTACTATATGGTTATCTCATCTACTCCCACATACTGTCAAATCCCTGTTACTTAAGCTGAGTTGCTCTCAGTTTGTCTCCTTATAATTTATTACCTATTGAAAGACCCTGTATTTTATCTATTTACTTTGAACTTTGAAGTATTTACTTTTTTTGTTTATAAATCACCTTATAAAGTATGCTATGTAAAATGCAGACTGATTATTCACAACTATGGGCAAACTAGGTTCTTAGAACGAGTGGCTAAGATTATGAAAAATGCTAGCGTATAGTATGTGTCTAGTATATGAGGTAAAAATAAACTTGGGTAAGATTACGTTTATTTTCTTGTTGGCATACACAACTCTAAGCTGTACATGTAACAGAATATTAACCTGAAACTGACCAATAGTAAAACTACCAATTTAGTTATATGCTTTTTCATTCTACTACTGTAAGCTCTGCAGATTCTTTGAGCATTTATTTCACTGTAAAATATCATGTATTACACTTTTTGTTTGTGATAACCATTTTCTGGTGGATTTGATAAAATGTCTTGCAATGGTCTATCTTCTGTAAAAGAAGTTATAGGAAACAAAGACTGAAAGCCTAATTACTTACAGCCACTAAAAAATAACAGCAAGCCACGGCATGAAGTTATGGGAAAGAGTAGTAGAAGCTAGGTTAAGAAGTGAGGTGATGTTTAGTGATCAGCAGTATGGTTTCATGCCAAGGAAGAGCACCACAGATGCAATGTTTGTTCTGAGGATGTTGATGGAGAAGTTTAGAGAAGACCAGAAAGAGTTGCATTGCGTCTTTGTGGACCTGGAGAAAAAAAATGACAGGGTGCCTCGACAGGTTCTGTGGTATTGTATGAGGAAGTCGGGAGTGGCAGACAAGTATGTAAGAGTTGTACAGGAAATGTACAAGGGAAGTGTGACAGTGGTGAGGTCTGCGGTAGGAGTGACGAATGCATTCAAGTTGGAGGTGGGATTACATCAGCGAATGGCTCTGAGCCCTTTCTTATTTGCAATGGTGATGGACAGGTTGACAGACGAGATTAGACAGGAGTCCCCATGGACTATGATGTTTGCTGATGACATTGTGATCTGTAGCGATAGTAGGGAGCAGGTTAAGGAGACCCTGGAGGGGTGGAGATATGCTCTAGAGAGGAGAGGAATGAAGGTCAGTAGGAACAAGACAGAATACATGTGTGTAAATGAGAGGGAGGTCAGTGGAATGGTGAGGATGCACAGAGTGGAGTTGGAGAAGGTGGATAAGTTTAAATACTTGGAATCAACAGTACAGAGTAATGGGGTAATTCCACATATTAGCAGATAGCAAGTAAAATATAATCCATATAGTATTAAATTTTTAAACATCTAGGTAGTAGTGTTAAGTAGAATATCTAACTTTTCTGAGACAGAATTCAGTCATAAAAATACCAACCATCTCCATTATCTCCATGTCATTGAAGAAGAAATTTCAATATCTCTACAGTTTCTCAGAAGCACAGGCATCAATTTCTGTGGAAAACCCTTTTGTTTTTTTGTTTTTTTTTGTTTTGTTTTTTTCTTTTTTTTAGTTCATTGGAACAGGTCACAACTACATAGAACAAACTCAGTGCTGGACACTCAACACATGATCTCAACACATGTAAATTTTTCATATGCTGCTTTTTGAAATATCCTCCATACAGAAGTTATTATCTGAACTGCTAAAGAACTGCAGCAGGACATTTTGGCAGGAATGAGCATCCGTCAACAAATGCTAGCTGGATTTGTGCTAAATTTCCAAAGATACTTGGTTTTGGATTTGATGGTACACATATTAAATGTGTCTTGACTTTTATTCTTACAAGCCCGGTGAATTAACTACACTAAATGCAACCATGAACAATTGGGAGTGAATTATTTCTAGCCACAAGTTCAATGTTTTAGAATAATTCAGCTTTTCATATTCTATTAGCCCATGTTCTAGCATTTACTGCTTTAAAGACTGTGTACATATAAAGGTTATTATGACTGTAGAGTATTGGATTTAGTCTTCTAAACAAGTAATCTATACTTGTATTTTAACTAAAAACCTTCTAGAGCACTCTGCGCCTCCAATCAATGAAGAATGAGATACAAACATGAGTTGTATTGTATAAATGCAATAACTGACCCAAAGCAAATAATCTGATTTGTGAAATGTGGCAGGTGTAGTACCACTGCTTGGGTGGGAATGACCACCTCTGAAAATGGCTGAAACAATTTATAGATGATGATAAGAACAATTTGGGCAGAAAATTGACTTCTGATATGAACATCTTGTCCATTTACATGCAAGAAAATGCCTCTGGACTCACTAACACTCCAATTACAACCAAGGAGTCAAAATAAAGTAAAAAAGTGCTAAGTCTTTCCCTAGCTAAGTGATCTCCTTATTTAAATTCCATTTGTCATGACTCACTTCCTGAAAAAGAAAATAAAATCATAAAACCTCCAAAGGTTTGGAAAATGTCTCAAAAGAACAAACCAATAGTTTTTTGATGCCATTGATTACAGATTGGGTGCAATCTGCTGAGTATAAGAAATATGCAACTAAAAAACAGAACACAGAAATACTTGGGTCGGGGTGAGGTGACATTTATTTTTGCCACAAACGAATCTTTTCATGTATAGGTATAAACTGTATGTAATTTTTGCATGATATTTATATTTGTGTGTGTTTGTCATTGATTGGTAATGTTTTACTGTTAGCTTTTCTGGGGAGACATACAAATAACTTTCAGTGCACTGAGCACATATGAAAATAAGCTTGACTTGCTGAATCTGAATTGTTTGCACCATAATACTACCAATTCTAACTTCACTGCTCCAGTCCTTATGATAGTCCATACAAATCATGTGCACTAGCTCATAAGCTGTGCTAAAAATATATTACCATGTCTAAAAAATGATATATACAACTAAAAATGCAATTTTTTACAAAAAAATTATTATCAGTTGCTAATCATTTTAGCACAATGTGTTAACTATAAAATAAGAAATGGAAATTAACAGGTCTAGTTTACAGATGTGGAACTGTAGCACAAATTCACATGCTCATGCTCTTTTAAAGTGAAATACAATTAAATCAAATGCCGCTGACTAAAAAATATCCAAGATAATGGCAAAAATATCTTTTCTCGGCAGGCTCAATCCACAGCAATCCCCTTCCCCTCATGGTTATGATGCTTACAAAGATGAATATGCTCTTTCTGTATATCTCCATGAAGTCATTTTCAGAAATGAGAAAGACCAGCATTGTTATAGACAGATGCAAAAAAGCCAGCTTTAGTAGCCATTGCCCTGAGCAAAGAATGGCTCTTAACTAGCCTGACCCCATTCCACATTCATTTTGGACAAAATACTGATATTTAGAAGTCTGTTGTATAAAGACTTGGCTCTTTTTCCCTTGAAGGGATGAGGAACAGATTGTGCTCTGAGATACTGTACATATTCACTATTTACCAAATTGCCATACAGGATAATTTGAGTAAAACACAATTCAAATGTACATTTCCTCATGACCGTAAAAACATGTCTTTTATGGGTGTCTCATATGTCTCTGAAAGAGTATTTATTTCAAAACACTATACTGAAAGTAATATACTATAAATACTGAGTAATAAAAAACAACATTATAAGGATGAATAATCCATTCACATGTATGATTTCTAAACTTGATACTATATACATCTAAAATCCTTTTTTATTAAGTTTTGTGAAAGTCTCAATATTTTTTAACACTCATGGATGAAACAGAACACACTGCATTTCTTATATGAAAAATGACTTTTTAAAGCTGATTTAGACTGTAAAAAATGCAAATACACCATTTAGATAAGTGAACTCATCACAATCACAAATTCACAACACAGTCGGGTGTTTACCAATTTAATCAAAAGAATGTCTTTGAACTGTGGAAGGAAAGCCTCCAGAGAGGAAACCCAAACAAAGATACTTATTTATGGAAGTGCATTCATTTGTTTAATTTTATTAACAATGATTAATTTACACAAACTACAAAAAGAAATAAAGTATTTCTTTGGATTCAACTACACTGGCAACATGAAGAAAGTCTTTAGTAAAAAGAATAGCCCACAATAACGGCTTAAAAACAAGATATATAAGTATGCTGTATATCCTCTTAATGAGGATTTCCACAACAGGGTTAAGTTATGTTAACACAGCAAGAAACCCCTTTCCAGACGTAAGACGTCTTTTGGTTAGCTTCCTTATTCCTGAAATGTCTTAAGAACTCCTGAAGATTAATTCTTCCTTACTAAGCTTGAACAGCTGAGGAATTCTTCTCCTTCCTATCAAGCTGAAACACAATGATTCCATTAAGGCAAGGATTTTAGGAGGTCAGTGCAACCACGATCTTCAATTAGCTAAAAAGCATCATGAATGTTATGCCTCTGAGGAGGGGGGGGTCAAGGAGGACATATCACTAATTTGCAATATATTTCTCTCATGAAGGCAGGAATAATTTAATGAAAATTTTGATGCATGGTAGAAGATATATATGAACAATTTAACAGAATTATATCTTAAAGTAATGATAGCTAAGTAGAGCTTGCAAATACAACAAAAATATCATTTTGTTTGTGATCAAGAAAGAACACAAAGTACAATTAAATCAGAGGATATACTACATATTCTAGTACATACTCACAGTAGTAGCATACTAAAATATGTGAATGAAGTTCAAAATTAATTAAGAAATTATAAATTGTATTGAATTTACATACAGTCACACTGTTACCAATCTGCTCATTTTTGGGACATTTTTAATATTACGTCTCTGCTATTTCCTTTGTATTTACATTTGCTGTTGTACTCTCATATTTATTTTTCAGACTTGCCTGAAAGAATTCAATAAATCTTCCAAATGCTGACTAAGCAATTAACATCTCATCATGCTTCATGTCATTTATAAAATACTAGAGAGACCTGCTTACACATTATGTTGGTGACCAGAAAGATCTTAGTGCCTTTTAAAAACATCAGATTTTTGGGACTTGGTTTACTGGAACTTAAGTAACAAGCACTACTCAACCATTCTGATTTTTTCCCATGCTTACTTGAAGCCTTGAACATGAGAAAGGCAATGTATTAATAAAATGCATTATTATTATTATCATCATCAGTTTGGGAAAACTGTGAACAAAGACAGGAACTCCAAGTAGATCATGTTTGAGCATTGATTTTAGATGCAAGAGAAAACAACAAACTACTTATCTCTCATATGCACATGCCAACCCAAGCAGAAAGTACATTCAAAAACAGTCTACCAATAACGTTACATGGAGGACATGGTGGTTTGTTTATGGTACACCAAACTCATTTCACTTTTAAAAATGCTATTTTGTGCTTAAAGTTGACTGATGAAGACAATCAATGGAAAAGGTAATTTGGGTAAACATATAATCTTCCTTCTTTTTTTCAATAAGCTTAAAAGAATATGAAGTGATCACCCAAAAAAGTTTACAGGCTCCAAAGCTTGTTTTCCCAGACAATATGGACCTAATGGCACAATTTTCTGGCATTGTTTCATTCTACTGATAAAAAACATACCAATAAATACGTAACAATTGTAAATGATCAAATTTCTCTTATGGTAATCTCATCTCTATCCTGACAGTAATGGAAATCTTCCCCACCCCCTCAACTCTACCCACAAAGAATCACTGATAAATTTATGGAATGTTTGGAACAGTAGAACAATAAGATTGGGCCAGCCCAGTCACCAGGGGCATATGCCCGTTTCCACGCTCACATTTTGATGCATAAAAACTAAACCTTGTCTAAAGCCATGCACATTCTCATTGCTTGTGTAAGCAATTTTCTGCCCGGTTTTGCAAACTGGCAACATCCAGCGTCAAAGCAGTGCTACGGTTTCTGTGTGATCTCCCTTTTTCAGATTCTCACCAAAATTAACTGTATCATTTACAAATTTAATTCATTTGATTGCAATCATTCTGTAACAATATAACGGTACACAGAATGAAAAAACTAATACAAATACCATGAGCTGGCGCCCCATCCAGGGATTGTTCCTGCCTTATGCTTGATGCTTGCTGGGACTGCTGCAACCCTGGATGGATGTATAATGAAGATATTTCAATGTTCCATAAAAGTTTTGAAGAACTGGCGTTCTAATTTTATGACTGGTTTTCATTTATTACAGAGCTCACTGTGTGGCAATTGGTTACGTGGAGAAAGGAAATGGAAGGATACGAATTGGGGGTTGGTACTTTTGACAGAGACAGTACTGCTGCATTAAATTATTCCATTCAGGGTCACGTGTCCCAGTAAGCATCTTGCAGGAGGCAGGAACAACCCAATGATGGGGGAGCCAAGAACAGTCTTTGGACAGGGCTTCACTCATCGCTAACGCTGCACCACTGTGCCCCCACATGTTTAATACATGCTTTAATGCAAATAATATATCGTCATTTGAAATACATACATTCATGTGTGTTCCATGCCTACAACAATCTGTGTAAACACATTGTTAAAAAAAAAAAAATGTTCTTCATGTTTTAGTAATAACTGACAAAATGTAAACATGAAATGTATAATGTGTGTAGCCTGAAGTACAAGTATCAAATATACACTTTCACAAAAGTTATAACAAAACAAGTGTGCTTTTATTCAAGAATATAACTGCAGAAAAATAACTTGCATTAGTGTGCAACATTGACACACACCTAATACGACTGCTTTGGTGTTGTAGTGGTAAGAACGTCTGACACAGAATCAAGATGTTCGCAGTTCGAAAGATGCTGACAGAGAGGTGTGAACAGATTTAAGGTGGGCCGGGATTACAAGTTTTTTCATAGGCTTTGGTAAATCTATGTCAATGTCCATTTATTTATATAGCACATTTAAAACAACATAGTAATGCTGCGGCCAAAGTGCTTTACAATAATAGAATAAAAGAAAAAAACAAAACAATAAACAATAAAATATAAATAGTAATAAAATATATGAACATAAAATAAGACAGATAATAAATAGAAATAATGTTAAGACTAGTGTTAAGAAGTACGTAGTGATTCATACACATAAAACAAATAGAAGGTGAAGCATTAACATACTACTTTAGTTAGGATGGGATTTGAGAAACTCTAGCAAACTAACCATCAATGACACTTTGACGGTGGACTACGACTCGCCTTTTCACCTCGACTTTGACATCTGTGAGACTTTATGAACTTGAACTTTGAATACCATTCCATCAAATCCCTTTACTTCCTCATTCCACAGCCTAAGCAACCAAAAAGTACAGTATGTTTTTCCTTGCCTCCATTTCGCTGAGTATGACCGCCACTTTGCATTCGCTAAAGTTTTTTTTTTCTATGCTTTTGCCATTGTCTTTTTGTAAAACACGTAAGAGGCAATTTATATTTATTTACATATTCAAAGGACATATTTCTGGTAGGAATTGGGGTGGGGCAGCAGGGGCATGTCCAAGCATTACGTTTCACACTGACTAGGATTTATGAAGCAGAAGTGCATGGAAGTTGCCTTATGCAAGGTTTTGTGCATTTGAATTCTTTTGTGTGTAGGCACATTTCCACTTTTGTCAGTACGCCACATTTAAGTGTGTGTTATACATAAGGCCCCAGGTATCTAACCACCTTAGCACTTAAAGGAGATTCTGGAGTAGAATCTAAAACAGCACTTTGCTCCACCTTTATTAAGACACCAAAAAATAGAATTGCTCCTTGAAAAATATCCCTCCATTTCAGTTAGGTATTTAAGACACCTATGTCAAGGTGCATTAAGGTGTTCTGACAATTTCTAGTAGGACAATGCACCAAGTAGGAACAGTTTAGCAACAGTTCCCCTACATTTTGTCAGTTTTCTTTAGACAGTGTAGCAGCAATTGACAATAAAGCCCATCCACTGCTTCACATGTACACTTGTGTAAACCGTTTAAAATGGCAGCACTTCAGATGTGTGAAAATATACATGAACTTTGAACTGCTTTAGATATGGATACCACCTAAATAAATAAATGTAAACTACACCAGTACTTGTTAAAACACTACCACTACTAATTATGAGGTTTCCATTATTCTGAATAAGCCTATCGATTATCTAGTTATATACCGAGTTTAATTTTTAAAATCATATTGACACATGCAATAGTATATTTCTAAATAAAATCCTTGCTGTATGTCAAACATTTATATATTTACAGTAAGCAAGTTCCAATGTATCTGGCATTATTTATACTTTTTCTGCATATTGAAATGTACTTACTTTACCTCATGCAATGATAAATTCAAGACATTTAAAATTGAGACACAGTACATTTGCCAATGTCTAGAATTTAATATTTGATTCAACTTCACATTAATTATTTATTGTTACTATTTACTGTTACAATCTTTATAATAACGCTGGAAAAAAGCCATTTTTCATTTGATTATCAGTTTACAATCTTTACAGTTTATTCCACTCCCCTCTTTTCAATCATTCACTTCTGTGAACTTGAACTTTCTTTACTCTGTTCTCAATACAGAAGTCAGAATTCAATTATTTTCAGTGCTCACATGTTGACTGGTTGTGATTCATGTTCTGTTTAAAATACAGGAAATTGGCTGATAATGATTAATCTTACAAAGAACCAATTAAGAACTGCAGATATCCAAAAAAAATGTAACATTTAAAAAATGTTAAGACAAAGGGTCAATTTATAATCAAGTCATAAAAAATTCCATGCAGTATTCATACAGACAAACATGAATTATTAGAATGCCCTATCCAGCTTTCATAAACCCGCTGGTTCCAAGACACTTTTCTGTTCTAATCTCAG